>NW_027494678.1:0-301366 GCF_021521415.1 Bidens hawaiensis | reverse complement strand
AGCATACCGTAAGGAGTAAAGTTCAAACCGTATTCGAGGATGATAGGTATTTGCGGTGTCTCAGAACCGGCATCCTTCCATACCCGGCTCATCCCAAGCATCACCATCCCAGACTCCGCAAAGCGGTAAACCGGAGTCTGGATCTGGGAGATCTTGGCGAATCATTCCGTCTCCTGGTAGTTAGAGGCGTGAAGGTTAGGGAATGCCCTCCCATTTTTTGAACGTCATCGCGATGGGGACGACGCGGAGCGGAGATGTAGAAAAACTCCCGCTTCCAAGACCGAAGACTGCGGTCGGTAGCGCAGATCTTCAAACCCTTGATCCGAGTGACCAAGGTATACCAGCCCTGGATACACCTCCAGGAGTAGAAGGTCATCAGGCGGTCGACGCGGGGCTCGATGCCCAGAATGTGGCACACCCATTCAAAATGGCGAACCTTAGCGATCGCCATCGGGTGCACCTCCGTCAAGTGTACACCGTGTTTCTCCAGAACACGGTACACGAACTTCGTTAATGGGAATCTGAGATTCCCATATATGAAGAATGAGGCATAAACCCCTATCTTGCCCTTAGGGGCAT
Source organism: Bidens hawaiensis (assembly GCF_021521415.1). NCBI lineage: Eukaryota > Viridiplantae > Streptophyta > Magnoliopsida > Asterales > Asteraceae > Bidens > Bidens hawaiensis. Next base: position 300,787 of record NW_027494678.1, on the reverse strand, counting down.
CATACACCGTCTGGTGGGGCTCTGGAAACTCAGGCTCGTAAGGCTCGAGCATGAACTTCTTGACGATATAGTGATACAAATCGACAGAAAGAGTACACTGGCACTCGCCAGCAGTACTCTTATCGTCCTTATCAGACGTGGACGTCGGGTTCTCGAGGTATACATCAGACTCCTCGACGTTAATCTCGGGATCATGTGTAGAAGACATTTTTCAGGTGTGAAAAAGAACGATTTCAGGAGAATGCTCGACTGAAAAGTTAGAGTATTCGCCGGAAATCGCTTAGAAGAAGAAGAATGAAGTGAAAGTATGGAATGGGATACACCCTTTTCCCCCTTATATACTCATCGCAATGAATGCGATGAATTTAATGCGGAGGGGAGAGAAAACGCAGGTGCAATGAAACGGCGACACGTGGAAAAAGCAAGCTAGCAACAGCTGTCGAAAGGACGCGTGCCGTAAAACTCGCGCCCACGCGCCTGAAAACTCGCGCCCACGCGCTTGAAAAAGCGTCCGGATTGACCACATACTGTCACGTCGTCATAACTTCCTGCACGTCCTGAAACCGTCAGAAGAAACCGTCAGGAGACGCCAACGTCACTTCAACCGTTGGGGCTGTCCTTATCCTTTCACCAACTCTTAGAATTTCAAAAAGATTCAAAAAGATTCAAAAATAAGAGGAAATATACCCCCTTACCTTGGGAAGCAAAAAACCGTAAGACAAGCGCGGGTACAGTGTCAAGGCGAAACCCTTCACATACTTAGCACTTGCAGGGAATTGAAGCCAAGAAGGATCTTATGGGCCATGCTTGCGGAAAGGGAAATAACACCTCCGCATGGCGGGAACGTTGAGAACTAGATTGTTTGAAGCTTCAAGGTGGAATTGGTGGTTTAATATAACTGATCACTATGTCCAAAACTACCAAAACCTCGTGAAGAATATGTACAAGTGAAACTCAACGCTCCCGACTTGCGAAGAGGTTAAACACCTACCCGCATCATAACCAAAGATCAGGCAGAAAAGTCGGGAATTTCTGCAAGTGACATTAGGAAAACTGCGGGAAGAATCCCCGAGGAAAACCTTAGAAAACAAAAACTCCTCTTTAAAACCCCTTGCTTAGAGTCCAAAAGTTCACCTCACTTATTGACAATTCATGAGAGGAACAATGGACTGGGGGGACTTGAAGAGGTAGGTCCCCGCAAAACCCAGTTGGACCCGCAAGACACACCTTGAAGAGGTACGCCTGCGCAAAGACCAACTGGTTCCGCAGGACCCACCATGCTCAGAGAGATGAAGACCTTACACGCAGTAAGCCAGCTGTTCCCGCAGGAAAGCCTCCCTTGGTACAGTACCCTGCCTGTCCCCGCAGTTGTGGGTACAAGCCAAGAAGGAAGGCCACCCGCACTAACAGTAGGGCTACACGCATAAGGCATTAACTCTTAATACTTCAGTAATGTCACCTGAAGAAGGAATGAGCAGGGCGGGAATATTCCCGCCCAAAAGAGCTAGTCCGTACGCTTCTGGAAGATCTTTTGTACTATACCTGCCAAGTATGGACAAAATAGACAAGATCTGACCAAAGCAGCCCATGAACCAATCACAGGGTGACAGCTCACCGACAATAGTACGAGGAGGAGCACGCTCCAGTACAAAATGTCACTATCAGCCGCTGCCTACCCACCCACCAACTCCCATCGTGGCACGTACATAGCCCGTAGTTGGTGGAAAAGGAATATTATACAGCTGGCCGTACCTGCTTGGAAACCTACCTTCGGCTATAAATACTCCAACACCTTGGAACGGTATCATCATCTTATATCACCTTATCTTATCCTCTCTAGCTATTTTTCTCAATATACACTTATATTCAGAGCAATCTAGTCTGATTCTCACGCCGGAGGGTGGTCACAAGGAGGAACCCCTCCCTTTCTCAGTGACGAGCTCACGGTGTCTGTTTTGCAGGTCAAGAAGAATAACCGTCTTTGCCGGACCTAACCCTCGTGGGAAACATCTACTTAACCCTAAGATTATCCGTAATCTGCCGGGGTCTTTAGTGTTTCTTCAATGATCGATCCATTATTGATTAGTGAGAAACAAAGCGTGCGTGTGTAGGTAAAGAAAAGAAAGTGAGTTTTGCATAAGAATAAGAGACACGCCACCATTCTCCCGCAATTACAGGGCACCATCTCTCTCCTCTCCTCTACTGCAGGCAGCACCGCCACCTGCAGACTCTGCAGTCTTCTCCTATTGCTTTACTTACACCTCCATCCTGTAACATAACTCACTTTCATTTATTATTATTATTATTATTATTATTATTATTATTATTATTTATGTTTCCTTCATGACCTTTCAGTTCTATCATTTTGGACCTTCAGTTTCACTTTCCTTCTTATAAATAATAATGTGTGGTTTAAATTTAATTGACCTCAACACCGTGAACGACGATTCTCCGGCCACAGCCTTGTCTATGATGACGTCTTCCTTTGCTGATACTAGTCCGGTGGTGTGTTCTCTTGAGCTATGGCACGCGTGTGCAGGTCGTCAGACGTCGTTGCCTAAGAAAGGCAACGCCGTCGTCTACCTCCCACAAGGCCACCTCCAACTGCACCACCGCGTGTACAACTCTCCGGCCATCTCTGGCGGCAATCTCCCACCACACGTTTTCTGTCGTGTTGTCGACGTTAAACTTCATGTAAACTATTTATTTTATGTTTATATTATTAAATATAACAAATGAGGGTTACGTTTTGGATTATGTTATTAAATTGTTTTATTTGACATGATAACTAATTAGGCTGAGCCTGAGACCGAAGAAGTGTTTTGCTCAAGTTTCACTGATTCCAGATGAAACAGAAGATGAAAAAGAAAAACCTTCAACGCCACACATGTTCTGCAAAACGCTCACTGCTTCTGATACTAGCACCCATGGTGGATTCTCGGTTCCACGCAGAGCTGCCGAAGATTGTTTTCCTCCTCTGGTATGATAATGTCACTCGGAGAGTACATATCAAATTTGAACAAAACTGGGTACTGAATGTATTGGTTCAGTACCAATATTTCGCTCTGATTCCTACTTTGATACTTTTTTATAATCTCTAATATTGATCGTTTCAAATTCATCCACAACAAGGGAAAATCAAGAAACCAAAAATCATATCAAAGTTATCTGTAATCAAGAAACCATAATATCGCCAAAATGTCCAAAAATCGTATCAATTTCTATGGAAAAAAAAGAGTGAAATATACGAATACATGTATCTAATACCGGTACCGGTACTTACTACCTAAGGAAAACTTACATTTAATCAATACCAAATACCGAAAAAATATCTTCGCAGAATAATGAGTTGGGAACAGTGGGTATCAAATACTGTATCGTATCTATCCGGATGTATTGGTTCAGTATCTTAACGTCGCTAATTGATTTGAACTGAGCTATATATAGTTCATAAGTTATGGTTCTTAATTTTGGATATTGCAGGATTATGAACAGCAACGGCCTTGGCAAGAGATTGTGGCGAAAGATCTTCACGGAAATGAGTGGAAGTTTCGCCATATTTATAGAGGGCAGCCGAGGCGGCATTTGCTGACTACTGGTTGGAGTGCATTTGTGAACCAGAAGAAACTTGTGTGTGGAGATGCTGTTCTGTTTCTCAGGGGTGAAGATGGAGTTCTTAGATTGGGTGTCCGTAGAACCGTTCAACTGATAACTGCGTCGGATTATCCGGTGGCTTCCGGCCAGTTGTTGAATGATTCAGATTTCTCTACCATTGTCAACTCGATAACTCAGAAAACTGTGTTTAATGTGTCCTATAATCCAAGGTATTTTAGGCTTTATTTTCCGGCGACATTCAATAAACATATGTGGGTTTAGCCGAGCCAAGCCCGAGCTTGTCTAGGCTCATGCTCGACTTGGCTCATTTAACCTTTGAGAGCTCTTTTCCTAAGATTCGAGTGTGGCTTGTGATCACTTTCCAAGCTCAAGCTCGGTTTATAAATGTTTTACATTTATAAATGTTTTACAAGCTGGCTCGTGATTGCTAAATATTATTGTATACTAGGGGGATTGAACCTTGACCACCAAATTCACACCCAAACCAACTTACCATCCCAGCAAAGTGGGAATGACTATAATATTATGTTATATTAAATACAAATTGTATCAATAATAGAGTCGCTAGCCATCTTGAACTCGATAAGTGAAGCTTAGACTGTGCCCGTCTTTTAGAGAAGCTTGTTTTTAGGCTCGGGTTCGTTTAGGATTGGCTTGATTCGAGTTTTAGCGAGCCAATCTCGAGTAGCTTGCAAGCGGTTTGACTTTTTACACCTTTACGTACGTCAGTTCCAGTTTCAGTAAGTTGAATAACATTTTCCACATATCATACAGGCTCGTATAAACTCTTATTTTATTTTATACAGGCCGTATAACATGTGAATAGCGTGTCATTGGTGTTCATATAGCATGTATTTTCGCATAATCATAACTTTCCGACGTCTTGTAGGAGTGGGTCAAAATTCATTGTACCATACCATCAGTTTCTCAAGAGTCTTGCGAACACATTCACACCGGGAATGAGGTTTAATCTGCGGTTTGAAACCGAGGATGCTAATGAGAGACAGTGCACAGGGGTCATAACCGGGATTAGTGACATTGATCCTGTTAATTGGCCTGGATCAAAGTGGAGGTGTCTGATGGTAGATCAATTTGATATATACATTCATTTCATTACTGTTTCAAATAAAATAATCTTAATGTTTTCATATACTTAAAGGTAAGGTGGGATGGTGTGGAAGCCACAAGACAAAATCGCGTTTCACCATGGGAAATCGAGGGGTGTGACAGCATTTTTCCACCCGTTTCTAAAAGGATGAAGACCGATTTCCTGCCTGAATTTCAAGTCCCCAAAGGTCGGTTTTGACATTCATTTACAGGTTGTTTTCATGCTACAAAAATGTTCAAACTTTTTTAAAAAATTTAATATACAGATGGGGTAGGAAGATCATTAGATTTCAAGAACTCTTTGGGACTTCAGAAGGTTTTGCAAGGTCAAGAAGTTTTTAATTATGGTCATTGTCCCTCTGGAATCATTGGATCAAGAAACTCGATGATATCTTTATTAAGGAACGATCTCAGAAACCGAGCCTTTCGGTCCAGTGAGGTCTTGCAAGGTCAAGAAATAGTTTGTAACGATATGCACCCGCCACCGGTTATGCATTTCCCGAATGCAATCGTGCAGCCTAATTTCTCTCGTCCAGAAATCATGGCCAATGATTCAAGGCGTATAGGTTTCGGTCAGGGATATTTAGGACAGCATAATAGTTACAACCAAAATGACACAATTTCTAGTCTTTTGACTGAGAAGAGTCGATACGTGAACCCGAGTCCGAGCCTGAAACAATCTCACATTGGGCCACAAGAATCGGTTTCGACTTGTAGTAGTAGTTGCAGGCTGTTTGGTTTTACTCTTTGGTCTTAAGAGTTAGGTGAGTTAGTTTCTTTTGTTTAATGTATCAGTGTTCTACTTATGTTAGGCGCAATTTTTTGTTTATTGGTGTTTATGATTTTTGATTAACAATGCATTAGAGTCACGTTTACATATCAGTTATCCTTTTATGAAGATAATGTTGGCTCAATTATTGTTCGGTCCAAGAAAAAGATCCAACCTTGAGCTAGGGGGCTGCCCCCTATCAGTTATCCTTTTGTTTTTTTCGCTTGAAGGGGTGTTACCCCTTTGTTTTTTAGCCGTTACGTTGCGAACGGTGTTCATAAGGCTAATCATGGGGTCTCGTACTCTAGGAGCACTTGAACTTGATGAAGACCCCCCCGGCGTAGGCATGTGTATGTTTGACCCATATTTATTTATATAAAAGTCATACATAAATTTAAAATTCAAGTTAAAATCATTTTGTGCCTCTGTTGAAAAGTTTGGGTCAACTTCATGCATATCTAAGGCTGAAAAAATTTCGTCTATCACACATTCAACCCCCGTAACATTTAACATTGGGTTTAAAGCGGCGGCGCAAGTAAAAATCGGTGGCAATTCAAGAAAGTATTTTTTTAATTTAAACTTCATTGGTAATATGATATTTGAAAACATTGGACTTTTATTTTCAAATTCTTTAAGATTGTTAACGATTAAAAATAACTCCGAAAGAACCAAGGGACTTGTCGGATAATACGTTCCCGATAGTTTCGTAGTTGATGTTTTAAAAACTTCAAGAAAAGTCGATAAGTCATTGATAATTTCCCATTTCTCATTTGAAAAGGGGATTGCCAAATCATTCTCGGCAAGACTAGAATGAAACATTTGTAAAGTGTCTCTTTGTTTCAAAGCACTTTGAAACATTATGCAAGTGGAATTCCATCGATGAGGTACATCCCAATTAGCTCCCAAAGCTTTTCTTCCCGTATCTTTACAAAATTTTCTATAATCCATTTGTCTTTTTTTTACTTTTCTTAAAAACTTCATGTAGCATTACTCTAAAATCGTTTATAACCGATGTAACCTCATCCGAAGCAAGTCCGTCTTGCACGATTAAATTAATGATATGTGCAACACACCTTGAGTGAAAAAATACACCATTGCAAATCGGCGTATATTTTAATTTTAATTTATCAACCGCCGATGTATTATTCGACGCGTTATCAAATGCAATTGAAAATATTTTATTTTCTAGTTTATAAGTTTTTATAACATAATCTAAAATTTCAAACAAATTATCTCCCGTATGTGGATACTCAAAGAGTTCGAAAGCAATGGTGCGTTTCATCATTTCCCACGATGACGGGTCTACCCAATGAGCGGTGACACAAAGATAAGATTCGGGTAGACCATGTGGAGCCGACCAAACATCAGTAGTTAAGTTTATTCCCGTATTTATATTTTCAAAATATGCAATTAGTACCTCTTTGGCCTTCTTCCACAATTTTAAACAATAACGTTTAAGAGTATGACGACTTACGTGAGTGTATTGTGGTTGAAGCGTATCTCGAATCATGGCGGTTAAGCGAGGGTTGTCGAAGTGGCTAAACGGCAAAGCTTCTTGAATCACAAACTTCGCCATACGATCTTGAACTCGATCAATTTGGTATGTAAATATTCCGCCTTCACTATCCATTTGCGTTTGTTGCGACTCGACGTTCTGTTTCAACGCCCTGCAATACGGTCTTTCGATGTGTTTCTTCAAATTTGAATTCGAAAGTGGGTTTAAATAAATCCCACAAAACTTGCACCGAGCCTTCAATGAATGGTCACTCAATTCAACCAAATCCCAATTGCACCAAATCTCTTGATTACGATTATGAGGTACAATACGAACGAAACTTGGTCCGGCGGTGGAACCTTGACCAACCGATGATTGTGAGGCAGCCATAACAACAAATATGAATATAGAAGAAGAGAAAACAAGAGATTAGAGAACTCAGAACGTTGTAATAGCGTTTTTTTTGTATTTTTTTGCGTTCGGGTTTGCGTTTTGAGTGTTGTGATGAACCCATTACACCAAATACCTATTTATACTAGTAGTGGGGTGTTTGGGGAGCCAAAAAACGGCCATTTTTGACCCCAACGGTCAAAAAACGGCCATAAAACCGTTTCCCAACGGCTAGAACCACTCCAACGGCTATAACCGGTTCCGAACCGGTTCCGGTCGAACCGGTTCCGGTTCGGTTCCGGTTCCTACCCGGTCCACCTCCAAACATGTCAAACCGGTCCCGGATCGTCTGGTTGAAACGGAACCGAACCGGTTCCTACGAAAAACGGGTAGGAACCGGTTCGGTTCCGGTTCGGTTCCGTCGAACCGGTTCCAGGAACCGGTTTTGTTGTCCACCTCTAAGGGGGCATAAAGCCCAAGTAGCTACAACAAGCAAGTTGCGGGCTTAAAGTTGTGTTAGCATTATAAATAGATGTTACCAAGGTAGAGTTTCGTAAGATAGTTGTAATACAAGTTTTTGAGTTACATTTATTCTGTGTAATAATATTTGGAGTTATCCGATCTTTGTTTTGTATATCGTTTGAGTTATAGACGTATATCGATTCAATCCTTGACATACTATGTAACATGGTAACCTAAAATGTACATACTTTTTAAGGGGTTAATATGGTAATTTGACACCCACCAAAACCATATCTATCCAATCCAAACAAACTTAAACCACAAAAATGGAAGACACAACATGGGAACAAAGACACCAAGCCTTAACTCACGTCCTAACCCACCCTACACACACCCCATCTCTCCACTCTCAATTCTTGGTCTCAACCCAAATCCCATGCTACCTCAACTGGGACTACCCTCCAATCCTGTGCCCCAAACACAACCAACTCCAATGGCTTGTTGGTCTATTCCTCAAAAGGGTGTCCAAATTAGGTGTGATTAACCAGATTTCTTGGAGGTCAAAGTGCCCTTACCAACAACCACCACCATTGGTGCTTGCTAAGGGTGTTGAAGAGGCCAAATGGGGTGATGAAGATAAGAGAGAATATGTGAGAAAAAGGCTTAGAAGGAAGAAGCTGGGAAATGATATCAACCCTTGGATTCCTATCTTGTTACCTAATGTTTATCTTGTTGTCCTTTTTGTTCTGGGATCCTTATCATGATGATCAACCATGAAATCCCATAGCTTGTTTTTTTATTGTATATTTAAAATAATTATTATAATTATAATATATTTATTTTTACTTGATTTTAATCAAATTATGCTATTCATGAACCATGTTGTATTTGTTTGAACTTTGTATATACGGTGAAGTACCTTATAATTCCTTTTAACCTTAAACTAAAAACTCAATTTATTATTATTATTATTATTAAAACTAAAAACTTAATTTATTATCATCTTTATTGAAATTTTATTTATTACAACATGAAGAGTGTGCACAAGTTGTCTAGAACTTTTATATCTTAAAACACAATTCGTATTAATATTTTAAAGATTGGAAATTTGGAATGGATCGAGATGTGAACTCGGTTAAGTGGTATTGTTCGTGTGGCATGTTTGGTTACATAAATGAGCCGGGTGGCTTTTAGTAAACCGGACATACGGGTGAAAACCAAAAGAAAACCTTTGATTTTGCTTCCTTTTATTGGCCTACTGAGTTTAAGACTAAACCAAAATGTTGAATTAATTAATAAACCGTCAAAGTGATTGATTTGACCGTGCACCCATCTCATCCAACTACCGAACAAATGTAAATGTTATGTAATCTAATGAGGTTAGCTTAATGGTCCGTGATTAGGATTGAGTGTATGACATTAGTTTATGTAGCCTTTTTACCTTTTTAAGCAAGTGAAAAGAAGGCTTTTATATACATTAATAATTGACTTGAAAGAGGTGGAGTGTAGAAATAAAAAACTAATTCAAGTCCTGATATCGTTTAATGCAGTTTTTCCAAAAATCAAGTTACACATTTTCTTTACATTAATTCATGACCATATTTCAAAATATCGCAAGCAATCACTTAAAATAAATATTGATGTAATTCAGAAAGGGGTGGTGGCGCAGCTTGTTGCCCACCTACCTGCTATATTGATGTAATATCTATATTTCTATATATTATAGTTGGATCCTTTTAAAAAACAATCACTTAAAATAAATAAATAAGTTATTCTTTTAAGCAAAAAAAAAAAAAAAAATTGACATGAGACGCAAAAACCAAGTTTCATCCTCCAGGGTTAGTTCCCTAACTATTGCAAAAACTAATGGAACTAATGGGGCTTGTGCTAAGAAAAGTAGAGGTGTAAACGAGCTGAGTCAAGCGGAGCCCGAGTTCATCTCGTTTTCGCTTACAAGAGCATGAGCACAAGCTTGACTCATTTCAAGTTTTGTTTCCTCTAAAGCATGAGCACAAGCTAACTCGAGTTCGGATCATAAGTCATTTTTTCAAACTCATACTTGGATTAGGCAAGGCTCGTTTATTATATTTTAATATATGTCTCTACTATATATAAAGAGTGAGTGAAGAACCTCTTAAAAGTTAAGAGGTCCAACAGATATTGCTAAGTTTACAAGTCTTGCATGTCTTAACTTCTTTTTAAGGGTAAATATGTCTTTCTATCAATACTTACATCTTGGCCTCTCAATTTTTATCAACTTTTACTATATAAACAATAATTATATTTTTGGCCCCTCAAGTAAAACCAACTACCCCTCACGATTTTTAAAAGATCATAACTATTTCATACGTTAATATTTAAAAAAAGAAACTACACCATAAAAACGAGAATTTTGTTCTCTTTAATTTGAGTATAGTAATGCTATACTTTGTAATTTTAAAAAATTCGCTTGTTACACGAATACGATTTACGACCGACAACCGGGTACTTGCAAGGCGTTTAACATCGTCGGGTTACACCGACACTGGTTAAGCGTTTGATGTCGGGTTACATGCGTACCGACATCGGTTACGAGTCAGATGCCGCGTTACACACGTGGCGACGTTAGATTTCATGAGTTCAAGCGCAGGTTACCCAGGTACTCCGAATCTGGTTACGCATCCGATGATGCATTATGCGTTTATTGTCGTCAAGTTACGTTCGTACCGGTAACAACTATGTGGTCGATGTGCCTTCGTTACATGTGTATCGACATTGATTACAAGTTTGATATTGCTTTATGCGACAGATGTGGGTTTGTGTTCGTTCCAATGTTGGTTGACGCGCATAGCGAGCCTGACGCGCCTACTAACGTTGGGTTGTGCGTGCCATATCAACATATTCTGATCGGTTGGAAAATAACACCACCTAATTCTAACATGTTTGAAAATAACACCAACCCATTTTGACATGTACATAATCACGCAATATATGTTGCAATTTTGCATGCACATAATTACGCATAAAGAAAGATAATTACACACCTTCTATGATAATTACACAACATATTTTCATAATTACGCATGACTATAATCACACTTATTATACACACAACACACCTAGGTATAAAGAAAATCATTTTTTTTTCTTTAAAAAAATAGTATAGCAAAAAAAAAGTAGTTTGTTTTTTTAGAAAAGAAAATACTTATGTATAATGCTTGATTTTATGGTGTTGTTTTTTATATAATAATGCCGTGGAGAAAAGTTATCAATGTTTTAAAAGTTGAAGACTTTTGCTTAATTTAGGTTCTCGTATAAGGAGGAGAAAATATAAATGCTTATAAAGTTCAATAGTTTAAGTAAATACAAGTGTTAAAACACATTAGAAATATTATAAATAATTTATCTTTTTGTTTAACGTTAAACATTTATTATTGTTTCTCTGTCCATATGAATGGAGAAACAATATGGGAGAGACTATATATTTTATAAACACAAGTTCAGTCCTTATAACAAGCAATTGACTTACTCAACTTTTTGGTTAAGTAAAGTCTTAGAATTAATCCATCGACATGATTAAGTTATATGTGTGATATTTATGATAATAAATTGTAAAGTTGAGCAAAACTGAGTCAATGAGAAAACGTATGGTCCTCTTGCAAGATCTAACTGCATAACATGATACGTACACGAGAGGATTATGTTAACAATACTTTACTGATATACGTTGTTGTTCATACATTACATAAGTTAAGCCTATAGAGAATTCGGCATGGTAACGTTACACGGAGAATAAATATGGCACAGATATCTACGTATATTCATTAGGAAATGCCTATTTATAAGCTACCCTCATTCGTTAATCATCACTAATGAATGAGGTCTCTCAATCGTTAGACACACCTAACGAATAAGGTTTCCCATAAAAAATGACCTCCCATTTGTTAAACATCCTCAACGAATGGACATTACATTAACGAATGGGCCTTTATTTGTTAAATCCCTTACCGAATGAGCTTAATCTATAATGAATGGACCTCATTCGCTAAACATGCCTAGTGAATGAGCCATATTACATTAAACATAAAGACTAAACTACTCTTAACTTATTCGATCAGCTGTGGACAACAAATCATACACTGACAGTCAATCATACCATCTCAAGTTTAATTTGAAGCCTAGCCAATTCAGCTCGGAATGAAGTTCGAGTCCAGTTCGAGCTAGCCCTGGTTTGGATTATATTAGCTCGTTAACAACCTTTAACTATTGTTCGCCGCCGCATCGCGCGGGCACTCTACTAGTATATATATACACACACATTTTTTTTATAAACTTGAGAAAAACCTTAAGCGATCCACAACTCAGCTCGAGCACGGTTGTGCAGTGTAAAATTACTACATAGAAGTCCAAAAGAGTTAAAACATAAAAATACACTAGCCTCGTTAAGGCTCAACGAGCCTAACCTGTCCTCTCATACAAGGCTCGAGCTCATACTCGATAACTAAACGAGCTTTAATTGAAACTTGGGCTAGGCTCAGGCTCAGGCTCGATAGCACCCGTCTCCTTTTATCAGTAGTATGTTCTTGAGTAACATGTAAGCAGCTCGGTTCGTTTGCGCGGAACCACTGCTAAATAGGGAAACCAGAGGGGCGAAATACGTAAATAATTCCACCCCCAAAACCCCAGTTTACAGATCCCAAACCCCTGTATACAAGTACAATGGCAACCGCCGGCGCAGCCAGGTCCGTGTTCCGCAACGCCACCGCCGTCCGCTCGGCGGCTTCTAGAATCTCCGGCGGTGCTAAGCCTAATGTCACGTCCTCCGCACGCTCAGCCTTCCGTATCCCCTCACAGAAACCACTCTCTCATCGCATTTTCAGGTTATTTAATTACTCTCATACTTCATCATCATCTATATTAATTATTATATATTCGTTCAGTTAATTAAATATCAGAATTTATATTCACAATTTCAGTTTCGGTGATTTAAGCGGTAATGGTTTAATTATGATCTGTGCTCATTTTTATCGGTTAAATTAGCTAGGTTTCTGATGAATAGCTATGCCTATAAACGAATCGAACATTTAGTGAACTGTTTGACAGGAAGTTTGTTTATGCTCATTTATTTAACATAAGGAACTAACATGAACAAAAATAAGTGTTTGTTTATGCTTCGTTTGTTCATTTGTGTGCGTGAACGTTTTTTTTATGTTCGTTTAATTACTAATAAATTATAATTAAATATTATTTGTATTTTATAATTCTAGCAAAGCGTGTTCGTTCAAGTTTGTTTGTGATCATTACGTTTGTTCATATATGTTCGTCTATGTTTGCTTGCTTAAAATCTTAACCAACAGTCATAAATGAAGTAAGGAACACGAAGTCACAAACATGCTTGTTTTTTAAACGAACGAACGTGAACACAAATATTTCTTTGATTAATTGCTCGTGTTCAAGTTAAATGATAAAGAAGTGTTATACAATATAAGAGTAATTTGTTGAGTAGTTGTTATAAGTGTGGATCTTCAGTAGTAATAATGGAGTTTATGTAAGATTTCTTATTAATGCTCTTTTTTGGATGTGAATTGGTTAATATAGGTCACCAGTTGAAATGAGCTGTGTCTCTGTGGAATCAATGCTACCGTTTCACTCAGCTACCGCCTCGGCGTTGCTTACGTCGATGCTTTCGGCTCCCAGGACCTGTGGTTGGACTCTTGAAGGTATGTCTTGTTTATTCCATTTGTTAATCACATTGATGTATCTGTCTTCATACAATGTCCCAAATCCCAATTTTGTGTTATGTGGCTCTTGAATCTGTTGAAAAAAAAAACTTAAATGTTACAAGTGATGCAATTTATATTCTTACATGGTGCAAGTGGTGTTTATGAATGATTCTGCCATAGATAAATTAGATATACTAACAACATCAACAAACATTTCTTATTACCTGTCCTTCGCAGGCTGTGTTTTACCTGATCCTATTTGTTAGCAGGGTATTGGTTAGGGCGTGGGTTTTCTAGTGACGGGTTCTCACAGTTGCAAAAAATTAAAAAAATTAAAAATTGGTTTGGAATCAAGATTTTACTTGTTTCATGTGTTGTGTAGAGCATGATGTTGATTAGAGTATAACTAGGATGTGACTCTTTAAATGGTTGTTTTTCGTTAAGTTTAGTTATAAATGTATGCTGCTGATTCGATTAGAGTATAACTAGGATATCAGTTTTTAAATGGTTATTTGTTGATTAGAGTATAACTAGGATGTCAGTCTTTAAATGGTTATTTTCGTTTAGTTTAGTTATAAAAGTATGCAGCTGATTCAGTACTTTTAATCAGATCTGAACGACGATGTATGATAACTTTTTGGAAGGATCCGGGCGTGCTGCAAGAATGCATGATAACTAGAAGCAAGTCTGGATTCACTTTCATTGTTATAACTTTTAGTTCTCATCGTACTCGAACCTTTTAGGATGATAAATATTTTGATGTTTGAACAGCATTCTATCTATCATTCATAAATAGACTTAATGTCATGTTTTTTTCACATGATTGAGAGCATATGTGGTTTGACATGGAGTTTTGTTTGTTTAGGGCTGTGACTGGGTCTCATTCGGCATGAAGAATTACCATGTTTCCTTTCGGTTTTCATTCGGGTAAATTGTTTGTTGATTGTAGATGGATGATTTTATGTGTTGAGATGCTATGCATTTGGTGACTGTGACTAGCTATCAAGATGCAGGCGGACATTGTAATGGATTATTCTTGTTTTTGAAAACGTAAAATCTAGTTATCTATGATTATTGGATGTTGATCATTCATGTTTGAAGGCATGGAACAAATTGCTTTTGAGTTAAACGTTGCGATCATGAATGTCCATGATTCATGCGATTACTTGAGATATATCTAGACGTTTGATTATGTCGTTTTGAGCGAAGTATGTTACAGTTCTGATGGAGTGATTCTGCAAGTTGAATTGTTTTATTGGTATAATTGGTTTCCGACAAACACAGATTTACACATATATGGTACCTTATGCAATTTCATCATTGAGAAAAAACAATTTCAGGAAAGCACTTTCTCTAGTCTTATTTACGCTTTTACTACTTTTCTATCTTGCTCTAATCTTGTTAATCTAAGCCAGAATCATGTTTAATGTTAAGAGCTATTTGTGTAATAACTTTTGGTTGCATATTTGCTTTACTTCTCTCTCATGTTCTAATCCCATAACTCAGATTAAAAGTCATGTTTTATGTAAAGGACTATTCATGTAACTTTTCAGGTGCAAATCAGACTAAAATCACATACCTTAAAATGAACTCTAGCAGTATTCATTCTTTTGGTGTATTTGGAACCGGAATGACGAGACAATTACATATGGAATTTAATCGAGTATCACTAACCCATAATTCATTTAAACACATAAAAAGATTGTTATGTTGGTGGTTTTTGTAATTGGTGATGGTGATCCAACACGCTAAGCGGTTTTTAGAGTACAAGAGTGATCATGTTCATAGTTGGTTCGTATACATACACTTGATTGCTTATGTAAGTTGATCGAAAGTTGAGAATAGCCGGTTTAATGCTTTGACATATTCGGTGGTTGAATTCAATCAACTCTCCTGGTGACCTGTGGACAAACATTCTTCTCATATTGCACTTTATCACCGTGAAGATTGAAGACTATGTACCAATCCATCAAATATATTCTTTAAGCTAACATATTGAACAAATATATTCTTGTTACACATTTATTGATATATTTGGATGCATAATGTTTGCTATAATAATTCCATCTATCATGTTTATAGAATAAACAGTAGCTAGCAGAAAAACATATTTTAGCACGGACAAAGCATAATACATGACCAAAGCTGTATCTAAAATTGTAGATTCGAGGAGATAAAGAATGTCACTCAAATAGAATATGAACAAGGACTTCATGGGATTAAGGTCTTGCGGAAAGTAAATGCGCAACTAAAGCGTAGTTTTTTTTTATTTTGTATTTTGACCAGGAAATTTCTTTTCAATCCTTGTCGATTGTGGGACTTAAACCAAAGAACTTCAAAACCTAGGTGTTCTAAGGCGCTATAAAGGTATAATATACAAGTGAAGCTCATACGCAACTGCAAGAGAATGTTAACATAACATACATTATATGGAATGAAAGTCTGACATGCAAGTGGAAGTAGATCCGCAACCAAGGATCATGTATCACGCGATTAAAGACGAAAATGTTCACCGGCACAGTTTAAAAGATAAAACACACCCAGAAAAATGAATACTTTCATGATTTTTCTCAACAACTTATGGGATGTTTCAGTGTTAACAATTTTACACAGAGCATCATGCAGTTTGGTCTACATCGAAGAGACTCAATTAGAACTTTGATTCCATAACCATGGGCATTTCTTAACAACATGTCATCATATGCACAACAGTTTCAGGCATTCTGTTATGACTGAATAGCCAAATACCTAACAAAATTAAAAGTTTTCATGAGCCTTAAAAAGTGGTCTCTTAGTCACATGAGGCCTATAATCCAAACTTCAATCCATAAAAAAACACACCTCATTCATGTGACCATTTGAACCTTAACATGTCAACACAACATTGTTACAATCAAAACAGAAGAACTCAACCCAAAAGACTAGTCTGATAGGTGAGAGAACCCATTTGGCTTATAAACCCCACATCAGTCGCCCATACAACCGATGTGGGACAAGTCCCATACTTTGCAATGGTTTCAGTCCGTAACAAACATGCAAAAGAGAGAATCTTTTACAAATTACTACTAATAAAACAGTCTGATAACCAAATGTAACCACAAAAGCCGGCGAGGAATTAAGATAATTCAAAAGATAATCTTTTTACAAAGTTAACCAACTTAGAAGGCCACTAGACTTAGTTCCATTACATGTGAAAATAGCATTAACACGAAAGGACTAAACTGACCTTCTCCAAGTAGCCGTATACCAAAACCCCAGGAGTCACAAGAAAATTATACCTCGCTCGGCATACCAGATAAAAAAAAGTCATCAGTCGGTAACGTTAACCAACTCATACTCCACCAGAGACAAGTTGTTATCTTCCTTAACAGTGAAACTTGCATCTTCAGTAACCTCAATCCGGCCCCACTTATCAACAGCTAGCCTCATTGACCCTTTGAACATATCAATCTTTGCATTTCGGATGATCACAGTCGTTCCAGCCTTCATTAAGTCAACTGCATAAGAATAATATTATATGAATAATATTATATGAATAAATTGTATTTATGTTGAATAAAATGAAGAATGTGTAAATAAAAAATAAAACTAAAGTAGTGTTTTTATCTTTTTAATTATTATAGTTAAATTGGTTAGATATGTTAGTTAGAGAGAGATTTATTATGGTTATATTAGTTGTATTAATTGGAGAGATAGAGTGCATTTATTGTTGCATTTACATCTTTTTTATATATTTTTAAATATTTAAAATCTAAAATAAAACTAGTGGCTCATATTCATTTATTTCATTTATTGCAATAATTTGATTTATTTCTTGAAGTTAAACATATATATATATATATATATATATATGTATACTAATTGGGGTGTTCACGCGATGCTGGTACACGTGCAAACACAACATCGAATGCGTAAACGGTGACCTCAATATAGTACGCAAGTAGCCCCCGACTATATTACGTGTGTAATGTGGCGTTGGACATGTAACCATTATCAGTGAACATGTAACTTGATCTGACACATGACCCAAGCCCAACTGGCCCGTTGCAGTCCTAAATGGTTGTCACGTAACAAGTTATGTTTTAAAACTTAAAAAGTATAGAAATATCATACTAAATAATATTAACATGTAAAAAAGTTATGATCTTTAAAATTTTGTGGGGATGTTGGTTTAGATAAGTGGGTAAATGTGTAAGTATTTAATAAGTTAACAAAACTTACCCTTAAGTTTAAGGATCGTTATTGTAATTATTTTTCAAACTAAATTGTTAAAACTTTAACCGTACAGCATCATAGTGAGCAAAGACTATATTGCGCCTAATTTTTTTAAATTGTTTGCATTAGTTATTGTGCATTATGCTATAGTGATTCTATCTCATAAAATTTAAAAGGTCTTTCACTCATTCTTTTTATAGTAGAGATAAATATTATTCGTAAACTCCAATTCTGTAGTATAGAGGTGGTGGTCAGGTAAACGGGTTGAAGGATTTTGGATTGGCATGTTGAATAAGTGAATCTTCGTACGACTCATTTATTTATGGGAAAAGTCCTAAAATAGTCCAATTGATGAGAGAGATTCTCAAAATGGTCCAAAAGTTTTGTAAATTCCAATTTTAGTCCATCAAAAATCATCTCCGTCGATACATTTGGAATCGTGCCGACATATTTCATCTTCCAATAAAAGTCTGCCACGTGTAAAACACTTCACCTAACTCGTGAGTTTTGTTCTCAAATCTATCTTGGTTGATTGTTTTGGACTGAAATCCATCTCTACGATTTTAGATTGGGCAGCGAGTTTTCAAGTCAAGTTTATTTGCGCCGTGAGTTTCCAAAAAACCTCGAATTCCGCGTTTTTTTGAAATTCATCTTCTCAGATGAATTTTAAGTGAATTTAGACTTCCAAGATGATTTTCGGAAAAGCATGCAACCAGATTTTATTTCTCTTATTTTCTCTTCAATTATCAATCATTTTCATTACTTGCATATCTCATATTCAATTATCAATTATCTTGGTTGGTTGATCTCAACTAGAAGAATGAAATTTAAGAGAGGTGATCGGATTAAAGTGGTTGATATGGGTCCTGGTTTCCCGGGTTTGTTTTACGATGGAAAAAACTGTCGCACCTCCACTACCCCATCTTCAACTTCCTCCTCTGGCCACCACCGTCAACCACCATGGAAGTACTTGCAAGTTCAGATCTAGCAACCACCTTCAACCACACTAGTTTTCATCGTTTGTATTTATTTGTTCAAACTATGTATAGTTGAGCTTTTGTATAATGTTTAGCCATGCAAAATCATCGGTTTTTAAAACATTTTTGAAAATCATATATTAAATTCACTAAAAAATTATCGTTTTTTTCAAACTTTTTCGAAAATCATCTGAGGAGGCTAAATTGACTGAAAAATTATCGGTTTTCATACTTTTTTGAAGATCATATGGAGATTAAATTCGCCTAAAATGTATCCGGGGAGATGAATTTCAATAAAACGCAAATATCATATTTTTTTTGAAAACTCACGGGTCAGACACATTTAAGTGGAAAACCATGGTTTTTGACGAGATGAATTTGGATTAAAAAATAACGGCCCAGACATATTTCAACTAAAAAATGTGGTCACCTTTATACGTTTTAATACCTCGCTGGTTATCGAAATTTGTCGGCACGATTACAAATGTATCGACGAAGATGATTTTTGATGTACTAAAATGGGAATTTACAAAACTTTTGGCCTATTTTGGGAATCTCTCTCATCAATTAGACTATTTTAGGAATTTTCCCTTTATTTATTGATATAAAAACATTAACTTCTAACACTTACACAATGATAATCGAGTAACTTGAATATGATTCAATATTCATGACACATTTATCTAAGCATGTCAAAGGAAATGGCAAGTTGTAAAAGAGTTGTGAACTTTTGATTATGTAACACCCTTGGCAAACACAACATCGTCCCACTCCTATGTAACATCCTAAAATTTATAATGTTAAATAAAGAAAGTTACGTTTAGTGATTTCGCGTTATTAATTAATTAATGTCGAGTAAAGAACGGATCATGGACTTAGATTAATTAAGATGGGTTAAATGAGAATGGGCCTTAGGTCCATGGGCTTTAAGGGATATAAATATCCCCTAAACCAACCTAAAACCCTAAACCCTCATTTCATTTCCATCATAATCTCTACACACTCAAAAACACACACATACACTACACCATATTCGGCCGAGAGAGAGAGAGACATCCGAGACCAAGAATCAAGCCGACCATTATTAGATCTTCAATCTACGAGATAACCAAGCAAACCGCGACCACACCGAACGTATAAAAGGTATGTTCTTGACCTTTAAAGTTTACGTAGTATTGAACGTTTTTACCTTAAAGGTCCAAGCTTTATAGTATATACGGGATATATATACGAACGAAAACGGTTAGGGAACGTAGGGGGTGATGTCGAACCATAACAAGGGTATTAAAATCGCCAAAATGCTTGATAAAAACCAAACCCGTAGCTGACCTGAACAACTTCGCCTGCAAAAGCTTAACTTCGCCTTCAAAGCATAACTTCGCCTTCAAAGCTTAACATCGCCTACGACCAAGTTCGCCTAACTGGTAACTTCGCATAAGGCCAAGTTCGCCTAACTGATAACTTCGCCTAAAGCTAAGTTCGCTTAAGGTTTAACTTCGTCTAAAGTTAAGTTCGCTTAGAAAATAAATTAAAAACCTAATGGAAAATGTGTTAAGACAGTTAATGTAAATAAAATTTTTCCAAGCTGACCTGGCAGCTAGACCCCAGCCAGGGGCTCTGCCCCTTAGACCCTGCTAGGGGCTGCCGCCCCTAGACCCCGCTGCCAGGGGCGCTGCCCCCGGACCCCCGTTCGTTGTGGGTAGTAGTTAAGACTAGAAAGATGATATGAGTAGTGATAGTTAATTGATACGTATACTTGTTATACAGTCAGCCGTGCACAACTGAAGAAAGGGATTACGATTAACCGTGAACGTAACCGTGTTCAGGTGAGTTTCTAGCCCCAATTATGTGTTATATTTTCGGGGCTGTGTGCATACTCGATATGTTTGTTAATACGCATATCCTAAGAGATAAGTGTATGCCTTATGTGAATGATGTGATATGTATGAATGATGGCTTGACGGTACGTGAACGATCTTCGGATATTGCACGTACTGTCAGGTTGTAACGCTAAGTATAAGGTAAGTATGATATGTATGCTTATGTGTATGAATGTGATAAAGTTATTAAAAGAAGGAAAGGATGGTTGTATGGTTACGAAGAGGGTACCGGGCCCTAATAATACTCGAGGTATGATGTATGGTTGTATGGTAACGAAGAGGGAATCGAACCCTACTAATATTCGAGAACTAGGGAACCGAACCCTAATAATACTCGAGGAAAGAGGGTACCGAGCCCTAATAATACTCGAGGAAGGAGGGTACCGAGCCCTAATAATACTCGAGGAAGGAGGGTACCGAGCCCTAATAATACTCGAGGAATGTTGGGCGTAATGCTCTTTATAACGTAAGATATGAAAGTAAGTTAATACAAAAGAAAGTATGAAAGTATGAAAGTATGAATGAAAGAATATAAGTTTATGTGTATTGTATAGTGTATGATTAACTAGAACTCACTCAGCGTAGCTGACTTTTAGTATGCACGCAGGTGAGTAGGATGAGGCAGCTCGCTTGAGGAGACACGTGGCACTGAATAAGAGGCTGGCATCGGAAGACTCAAGACGTTTAAATTTAATGTTTCGTTTATTTTGAAAGACAAAATGATGTTTTAAGACAAGACGTGTTTTGTTATGAAATGTTTTATGAAAGCTTTTATATTCCGCGAATGTTTTAATTAACTCTGATATTTAGAACTGCGTTTATGAGTAAATCCAACACGAAAGTAGGGCTACCGGTAACGGGGCCTTACATCCTAGGCAAATCCCACATCGATCGTGGACAAGAGAGATCATTGGTTCATAAGTAAATGTCCTGCCTCTTCAATCACCAACGCGTTTTGGGCTTAGTTGGTTGTGGAGCACATGAAAATTCCACGGTTAAGCGTGCTTAGGTGGAAGTAATACTAGGATGGGTAACCTCTTGGGAAGTCTCCATCTGGGCAACCAAAAACAAATCTGTGAGCTCTTCATGGGCAGAACGGACAATATTGGTGGTGCGAGGGGCCGGGTGTTACAGATTAAGTTGTGAATGGGTTAGTATAATGTAAACCGATTGTAGTAACTAGTAAGTGGGTTAAATTTGTTTACATTACTTGTTCAATATGGTGCAAAACCAATAGAATATTGAAACTCAGTTAGGGGCATCTTTGTGACTTAACCAAAATATATTATGAATATAATAAAGTTTTGGGTTGACTAACATACTTCATTAATTCACTAACTAGTAAACATGAACACAAGTCGCTTAATAACGAGGTTAACATGTATGCGACTTGTTTGGATTTACTTATTTGTTTATTTGCTTATTAAAAAGAAAAAAACACCTTTTAAAAAACTCAGTTTTGAAGTTTTTGAAAAAGATTTATCAAACACTTTTTACTTTTTAACAAACAAATAAGTAAGTTTTAGAACCTCACCCAAACACCCTAAAACTATTAGGTGTGGATGCCAATTTACTTTCTACTTTATAATGCCAAGTTAGCGCTACATCATACTCCATTCCACACCACTATCTTATTCAATATAATCGAAATGATCACCATTTCATTATTTCTCTCTAATTTTAAATAATATAATAATATTTATATAACTAACATTAAATTTATATAATTAAAAATAAAAGTTAAATAAATATAAAATTATAATCATTAATAATTTAATGCTATACAAAAATTATCGACTTAAATTAGTTAAAAACTAAAAAAAAGTGTATATGTAAAATTAAAAAAATATAAAAGTTCGAGTACACACCGTTGTGTAGTAAAAAACTTAAATATATTCGTTAAGTTTACCGGTTCAAGCATGTGTCAAAATCGTTCGCGGGTTCAAAAAATTATTTTCTTTTTCAAAACAATTGTGAAAATTTATACCGGGGTATTCATAAAAAAAATTAGACAAACCTATGTATTTAGGTTTTTCAGAAAATATTAACAAATACAAGTTATTAACTAAAAACTTACTAACCTACATAAATAATTGTGGAAAGTTAAAAAAAGTAAAACATTACAAATGAAATGTTAAATTAAAAAAACTCCACTTTCTACAACCTCCACCACATCTTCTCTGCAACTTCCTCGTCTTTCAACCCCATCTTCATCTTCTTCAGGCTTTTACAATTTCCCCAAATTCAAGCTTGGATTTTTATGTATTTGGAGTTTCACAAAGAAATAAATTGTGGAATATATTAAAAATGGATTTTTATTGATAAATGGGGGTAGCTAAGCGGTGTTTTTATCGGTGAAAATTCCACAACAAAACTGCCGCTGAGCACCGAGAAAACACTGGGGCGGTGGTCTCCGCCGGCGCCGATAGCCATGTCATCACTTGAGCGGCATTTCGATGCCCGCATCTAATAGTCTAATGTGGTGTTTGTTTTTTCACAAAAGAGCTTCCTGGTCTTTTTTTGTTTGCGTCGCGCAGACCACGCGCGACATGGGTTTGCAGACTGTTTTTTTAATTCATTAAAAAATGTTTGTGCCCTCTTTTTCACGCAGACATGGACCATTAACTTCTCATATCTTCTAAACATCTGTCATCAACATCAGGTCACAATATTATCTCCACATCTTTCACCTCCAAACCTTAGCTTTCTTCTCTCCAACCGCCGCCCTCCACCCCCACCTCCGGCCGCCGCACCCCACTCCCACCTCCAGCCGCCGCCAGAGGCGGATCCAAGCCCTTTCAAACTCCAACATAAGACCCAAACCAATTAAAACACATTTTAATAGAGAAGAAGCCATTCTTTGAAGCTTTTCCTGCACATGCTATAAACCTTATCCATTTACCTATGAAAGAAACGAAAAGGAGGAGATGATAGAAAAGAAGAATAGTAAAGAGATAACTAACTATATGGGGATATGGCTTTATAGAGTTAATTACTTTTTCTAATATGTATTTTTGTATGTTTTCTTTTTTTTTTTTAGAAAAAAATGTGTTTATTCATGTAAGATTGATTTATAAGTTGATACATGAATTGGTGTTTTTTTTTATTTCTTGTTTTTAGTTCCCATGCAAACTATAAGGTACTTTATGTTTGCGTTATATTGGTTTAGAATTGATTAAATATAGGGTAATTTAGATGGTCTATCACTATTTTCTTGTTTACATAATTTGTTTATGTATTTGGTTTTGTTAAGAATTTTAGTAGGTTTGATTTGTTTATATTTAGATTTTGTTGTTGATTAATGTTAATTTAGGTTTGAGTAAAGTGCCATTTCCGTCTCTAAAGTTTGATTGTTTATGCGAGTTTCGTCCAAAATATTTGTTTTTTACATCTGGAACCTTGAGGTTTCATGATTACTGCCAATTCCATCCAAATTATTAAATCCGTCAATCTTTAACATTAACACAAGGGTATTTTAGTCTTTTCATTATATATATATATATATATTACTTTATTCATTTCTCAACCCCATTATTATTATTATTATTAATGATACCATTTAAAAAATTAATATATTATTATTAACCAAAACCAAAACAAGTTGGATCTTAAAATCATTCCAAATTCCAGTCATAGATCTACAACGAAATTCCATCGCATGGCCGTCTAACATCACCACTAACGTCCACCGATGTCTAACCCGCCACCGCTACCCAACGTTTAACACCCATCTCTTCCCCACAACATCATCATTTCTAATCCATGCCCTCATCTGCCAGCGCCGGTTGCGACCGCCTTCTTCATCATCGTCTACGGTTTCCACCGTCGTCGTCTATGCCCTAGATCTTATAAAGGGGATTAATTTATTTGAATGCTCAGCTTCGGATTAGGTGAAACGGTTCTAGATCTCGCCGGTGGTTATGTCGATTAGAACATTCTCCGAGGCAATTTCGAGTGACTTAGATCTCTCGAAATCTTAGATTCCGACGTTGATCTCGCTGACCCTGGTTTGTTTCGACGGGTTCGTTTGAGTTTTTTTTTAATCGGATGACGACAACTGGGGTGGCCGGATGTTTGAGTGATGGTGCAAAGAAGAAATGGTTACATAAAGAAAAGAATATGGAACCCTTGAAATTGATCTCCCCATTGATTACCATCCCCTTGAATAGAGATCGATCTTCCTATTGATTCGAATCGTCCGTCGTCAACTAAATCTGCAACCAACGAATCACGGTTAGTCTCCTTCAAATCGATTACATCAAAAACCTGGAAGTTGATCTGCAACCAATGAATCACGGTTCCATCGATCGATTGCTACTATTCAACAATGTTTAATATTGTTTTTCTTATTAATTAATATATAAAGGGCCCACATATATCAGTTCTTTTTACGTTTGCAGAACCGGACATTTTCACCGGACTTTGGAGCTACAACGGTAACGTCCGGTTGATGTCAGTCCGCCACTTGCCAACTGGACTCGGACCTCGGGCAAGCCACCCCGTTGTGGATGCTCTTAGTAAAATGGACGAAATTGGCAATAATCATGAAACCTCAAGGTTTCAGATGCAAAAAATAAACATTTTGGACCATACTCGCATAAATGATCAAACCTCAGGGATCAAAATGACACTTTACTCTTTAGGCTTTGGTTTTATTGTTGATAATCTGTAGGTTTAGTATGCTTTAAAAATTCATATTATATTCTTAGCACTTTACAAACGTTAAAAAATACACAGTCTTCTTCTTCTTGCAGACTATAGAGGTTTGGTCCACCTCTTCTGCTACAGATATAGTCCAAAGATCGCAAACATACTTGAAAGTGAAATTAAGTACCCCTCGTAAACATTTCAACTAATTTTAGTCCCACCCATCCATTCCGACCATTCTCACTTCACAATCCTCTAAATTCTTTTCGTCTTCTTTTTTAACTTTTTTTTCTTCAAAATCGTAACTTTTATTAGACCATTTGTAGTCATAATGCCCCACCACTAGGCATTATGCGTCATGTGCCGCATAGTAAAAGTTATGGTTTTTTGCAAAAAGAGGGTGTAGTCATAATGCCCCACCCATGGACATTATGCGCCATGTGACGCCCAGTCACTTTTACACCTTTTGTTTTTTTTTAAATAATAATTCATTACATATTTAAATATAAAATTAAAAAAAACTACATTAAATAAAAAAATACATCAAACTCATAAATAAAAACTACATTACAATAAAAAATACATTAAATTAAAATAAAATACGATAATAATAATAATAAGATTAAATGTAGTAATTTTCAAAAAAATTATTTTGCCGAATTGCTTTTAGAGATTGGACTCTCGGGTGGTTTTCGAATAGCTCTTTTATTAAAACCTAGATGTCGTGGTCCAATTCCTTCCTTTTAAGTACTTCGACGTCGTCCAAATTTACTTGAAAACGTTGAGCTCCAATTTCTTGTATACCTTTGAGTTAAATGTTCATTTCTTTGAAATGACTTTCCATTTCGGCATTCGAACCCATTGATGACAACACGACCCCTTTCCCCTTCCTTTGCTTCTTCTACCCCCCGGTCTAGGGATCTCGGCAATATCCGCATAGGGATTCCCGTCCTCATTATCGCTTAAGTTGAAGTTTCGAGCATTGGAACTTGGCGTTTCTCGATCAAACGAAGACGATGTTTTAGACCTTTTGTTAGGCCTAAAACTTTCGGTGTCGGCGTCCGTTACGGAGGCCCACTTAAGGTGAAACATCAGGTGGGATTTCCAACAGTTAAAGTAAACGAAGTTCCCCGACTTCTGTTGATACTCTACCAACGCCCTTTCCATGGTTTCCGCGTCCGAGACACCGCTACGCCACGTGCGAGTCATCCGAGAGTGAACCACGTGGTAAGCCGTGCATTTGGTGTTTATATCGGTCAATTTCGACATTACCGAAGCCTTTTTCCGACGTGAGTCCCCACCAAGTTCGTGGAAAAAATCTTTAATTTTTTTTTTCCAATATACGCCCGATGCTTGAAAGTTCGCTAAAAAAATAAAAATAGTACAAGTTCAATGGCTATTCTAAGAAATTTAATATATATATATATATAAAACTTACCGCACTCGGGATCTTCCGATATCGCGCACCACACCCGAGCAAGTAGTTCACACTCGTCGGGTTTCCACGGTATAGTGGTCTTTTTAGTCCGAAGTTCGCCGACGGGTTTCTTTTCGTGTTTTCTCCCACGTTCGCCTCCACGTTGGCTCGAACCGCCGTGAGTCTCCGGGACGGGTTGTGGCTTCGGGTTGATTTGTGTCTCCGGCATCGTCTCGTCGTCTGGTTAGGTACTGGAACCGGCCATCATAATCGTGGTTGGGTTTTGGAAACCGGGAACCATATATGGGTTAGGGGCTCCGGAACTTAGATATTGTATGTATGAGACCATTTTCGAGCCGAACGGATACGGGGTTTGAGGGGTCGGGATTGTAGATGGGTTCAGTTGTGAATTATTTGGGTCGGGATTGTTTGCGTTGCCTTGTCGGGCGTATGCAGCAAAACCGAGTGTTTGGCTGTTGTAGGGAAACATATTGGTTGGTGATCTAGAATATATATTTGAGTGTTTTATAGTGAATTAGTAGTTGAAGTGCATATAAAAATTGAAGTTTGAGTTTGTTTTATAGGATATTTGTGTTAAAATTTAAATAAGAGATTTTTTTTATCAAACGCTCAAAAATATTAACGGTCATATTTTTTAAAAATTATGCCAATCAAGCGTCGTTCACAAAACGCTAAACCAATGTAACACCCCAAACCGCCCAGGTGAGAGGGGGGGGGGGTGCCCTTGGCGTTTTGGCCCATAACGCCGACATACTGGCCACCACTACGGGTGGTCTTAACAACCACCACCAACCACCAATGTTTTAAAAACATTTTTTTTTAAATATCATATTAGACTAGAAAAATGGTACAAACGGCTGAACCGCATTGCACTGAAAGGTTCAACCGGAACTAAAAAATATCTTAAAAGTACATGATTCTATAATAAATAAAAATATGAAAGTTAGTCCATATAATAAAATAATCCAAAAGCACTCGGTTTGCAAACAAAGTTAATCCATAATTATAAAAATTAAATGTGTGGTTCAAATTTGAGTTCTCAAAGTTCTTACAACTCATCAAGTTCTCAAAATATCCGTATAGGGAAGGATTATCCTAAAAATAAGTAGTTTCCTAAGAAGACTAGGAATAAATCATAGCCATTGGATCATGTTAATCAATGGTTGAGATTTAAAATCACCAATAACCGACATAGTTTCCTAGAATTATTCTTTCAACATTGGTTTTAATGCCAAATGTCAAAATTCTATTGGTTCTTACCATTCCTAGGAAACAACTTCTTTTTATTTGAACCATTTTCTCTATATATATATATATAATATGTGCAGCCGGTTTATTGGTTTAATCTGGCATTCTAGAGAAAACCGTTGGTTCGAAGGTTTAGTAAACCGTCTTAAAATACCGAGATCAAATACAAGGCCATTGTACAGAATCCGGTCATACAAGTTCAACCGGTTGGTTCGAACCATCATTTAAAACATTGCTAATCATAAACAAAACCCACACCCTCTCCACAAATAAGAGAGGAGCCCAACCACCAGCGATTACATCAAGTCCAATATATACCATTATATATATATATATATATATATTAGTTATGAACTTTCTGATACTCACATTTTAGTATTGTGCTAGGCCTACAACTGCATTTTGTACAATCATCTATTGCATTGTTCTCACGAATTTCAAAGACAGTTATTGTGAATTGTGAAAGCATTCTGCTTTTGTAGCAAAAATGTACAGCTCATTCTGCTTATGGTACAATCACATGAAGCATTCTATTAAATCCACTCTTCATTTACACATACGTCGGCGTCGACATAGAGGAATACCGATAATCCCCAAATCAGTTCCACCTTCTACTGAGGGTTTCGTATCATCAGCATCAATTGAATCAGCCATGGTAAAGGTATTATATAGTATCCAGATTCTTTAATGTTTGCCCTTTTTCATTTTCAGGTTTTTCTTTCATTGGTAACAGCTACTAACTTTACAGTTATGCTTAATTTCCATTGTTATTGTGTGATAAAAAATGCATAGCCCATTTACATGCATAGATTTTGTTAAAGGTTAGAACTGGGCGAGTTGGGCTACATGTGAAAAATGGTTTGCTCGGCCATGCTATAGGTAAGGAGTGGGCAGGTTCGGGTACGTAACATTTACACTTTATTGAAATTTTAGTTTGTTGTGCATTTTGAATTGAATTCGGGTTTCGGTTCTTTGTCCTTGAAAATAAAGATGACATATTAAGGTAACTTTT
Organism: Bidens hawaiensis; assembly: GCF_021521415.1. NCBI lineage: Eukaryota > Viridiplantae > Streptophyta > Magnoliopsida > Asterales > Asteraceae > Bidens > Bidens hawaiensis. Next base: position 271,830 of record NW_027494678.1, on the reverse strand, counting down.
GTTTGTCTCTTCGCAGAAGGGACCTATGCTTGCTTCTTCTAGGACGATTAAGGTAACTTATTTATCCACTTCATATAATCTTTAGGTTACTCAAGAATCATGAAGCAAATTCTTCAAAGAAATTAACTTAATTCTCAAATATTAGATATAGTCAGTTAAAGAATATCAATGAGAGAGAATTGATGATATGGGTGTGGGCTCAAGTGAAGAGGACCAATGCTCAGAGTAGTATGAGGTACGAAGTTCAAATATGGATTAGAAGGTTAAAAATATGGAATGTTTGACTTTATAGTCAATGTTGGCACTTAACCAAAATAAAAGGTTTGTTGAAGAAAAAAGAAGTTTTTCTGACTTAATTATATTCAAACACAAGCCATAGTTTCAAATTTGTTAATTGGTTTTTGTTTTAAACATTGCAATTTGAAGTTGAGAACTAAAATTTTGCTTGGCCCCAAACTGATTGGAAAATTTTTTTGAAGTAAAAGAAATAGATAGTGCAATTGTCTCATTACAAAACAAATGACTATATGAACACGTCTAACACAAACAAAACGTGGCCCCAACTTAGCCCGCAGCAACGCGCGGCGGGTACGATTTCTAGTTTGAATCAAACTATAAATTTACATTTAAATCTATTTTTAAGTTATAAAAATTAAGTGATTTAATATCAGCAATTATATCTTCATTAATTTCTTTAGCTTTGAACAACCTAAAGCTAAAGTACATATACTCATATTTGTTAAATATAAATGGAAGATAAGGACATTTAAAAAACTAATCAAAAAATAACTCATATTAGTTGGAGTAATTAATTGAAACTAAGTTACAAGGTATTACTCATATAACTAAACCATTAACCATACTTAATCTTAGTTATCATATCTAATGTAATAACACAACTTTTAATGATTATTTCTAATAATACATGTTATAATGACGGGAAGAAATTTTTTATACGTTTGCAAAAGCATGTGTGAAAGTATAATACATTCTTCGACTCAATTTGAATTTTTGATCGATGCATTAATACCTAAAAATTTATATCTTGAAACCTTATGTTTATGGTATATGCCATCTTGAAACTTTGTGTTCAGTAAGATCGGTTTTGCTATTCAAAAGGGGGTGGCGGCGCAGCTTGTTGCCCGCTTACCTGCCTCTCTATTGTAACTGGATCCTTTTTTTTAGTTAAATTTATTACCTATACTTAAATGCTTGCAACATAAATACATGGCACATATGGTTTCAGTTAGAGGGTAAAAAACATAATCAAGCTGAAGCGTATTGTAAATTTGTAATACAAGTGATCTTGTTGATGTATATAGGAATCACTACAAAACGAATGATTTTCGCTGACTCTTGATTTGGAAGTTTGTGGGCCTTTTCTTCTATTATAAGAAAATAAGGATCGCAAGAAAAAGCGACTTAGGCTGTATGTGGTGGAATAGCATAGTTTTGTTAGTTATCATGTCATTTCATTGCCATGTAGGCAAAGAGACAATCACATGTTTTATGTGTTGTGGGATAACCTAGTTTTGCTAATTACGTGTTGATTTTTCAAGACATTTTTTATGTTTATTTTTATCATCTTTTTGAAATACTATAAACAAAAATATAAAACTGCCAAATACTCTTGTAATTTTTTAAAATCAAGAGATAAATATGATTTGCCACCCTGTGTAATATGGGAGGGTGCAATTTGAACCATTGATTCTTAAATTACGCGTATTGAACCACTCTAGTTTTTCGGCGGGCTCAATATGACCCTTACTGTCAGTTGACCATTTAATGTCAAGGGTAATTGAGTAATTGAATAAATAACAACAACACGCCATATTTGTGCTTGAGATTCAACAAGTCCGCCGACACAAAGGATATCATCGAACGTGAATCTCTTCTAGAATATTAGCCTCAAAACCACAGTTAATTAATATATGTATCAATGTCAGAGGACACAATATCAACATTGAGATCTAACGTCTTCTTCAATCCGTGATGCATAAAATCTAGGTAACTAATTTCCATTCACGTTGGTTGATTTAGGATCCAAAACCATACCACAACTTATATTTCAATAAATACGGTGGCGGTGGCTAGAGAGAGATGTGTGGTGGAGGTGGCTCCATGGTGGTGCCGGAGACACGTTCGTTTTTCAAGAAACATGAAGACGGTGGTGGTGGAAGCAACTAGGGTTCCGCCAACATGAACTGTTACTGGATGAAGACGGTGGTGGTGGAAGCGACGGCTAGGGTTCCGGAAACAGGAAGATGGTGGTGATGGTGGCAGAGGAGCATGTGGCTCATTCTCAACTCCAAATTCAGATCCGAACATCTTTCTTGAACTTCCGGCAACGTGTTCTTTATTTTCCGACGGTCACCTCCTTCGGAATTATGTTTTAGGGTTGGGGTTTCTAGGTATGGTGAAGGGGGTACGGTGGTGGTGGTGATTTTGAGTGGGTATGATGATGATGAATATTTGGGCTTGGTGTTGAATGATGATGATGAAGATATGGGTTTTAGTGGGTATGATGATGAATGTAGATCTGGGTTTGTTGTTGTATGATGATGAAGATCTGGGTGAGAGATTAAAATATGATGATGAAGATATGTTGTTGTTGTTATTAATATTATAAAAAGTCATAATGGTAATTTCGTTTTATTCTTTAAGGGCGTCAATGTAGCATCACTAAGTCAATGGACGGTAGGGGTCATATTGAGCCCGCTGGAAAATAGAGTAGTTCAATATGCGCAATTTAAGAATCAGTGGTTCAAACTGTGTCTGCCCATATTACACAGGGGGCAAATCATATTGATCTCTAAAATAAAACAAACATACAATTTTTCTACTAATCCTCGTCTTCATAGTCATGATTATTCTTGTTCAACCAAAAAAGTTCAACCAAATCCGATCGAGATTTGAATGTTTTTCTATGTATTGTATTTTCAACAAGTTACAAAGACTCTCGTCGTTGTTTAGTAGTGTGGTCGGCGATCTCACATCATCATAGTCATCTTGGAAAGTTCCTTACCCCCGAGTCCTCAATTATCATTATTATGTAAGATGATGCAAGTATATATAATGTTTGCTAGCCTATCCTTGTGGAGTAAACTCATCGGTTGAGCAAATATGTTCCATCGTTTCTTTAGTACACCGAATGCCCTTTCGATATCCTTTCTTGCCGATTCATTCTTTTTCTTGAAATATTGACGTTTGTCATCGTCCGGGCATGGAAAACTACCCATCAACGTAGCCCACTCCAGGTATATACCGTCAACTAGGTAGTATCTGTACTCGACATCATTTGCATAGAACGATGTTCCCAGTGCAACTTCTTCTATGACACTATCGAGTATATGAGATGAATTCAACACATTGATATCATTGCTTGCGCTAGCCACACCAAAATATGATGCCAAATCCAAAGATCATATGACGCAACAACTTGAAGTTTTAGCGTTGGACCATCATAATCGCCCCGGTGATATTGACCCTACCAAGCAGGTTGGACATGCAACCCAATCCCAATGTGTGCAGTCAAGGCTACCAAGCATTCCGGGAAAACCGTGTACCGATTAACGAAACTCGTATAATTTGTATGTCGCTGAATGTCGGACTCCTCGAATATTTCTTTCCGAAGAAATCAATAACACGTAGTAATATTAACAATAATATATATGTATAATAATAACTAGTAAACGAACCCGTGCGTTGCTGCGGGCCGCTGCGGATCGAGTTAGTGCCATGTTTTGCGTGTTCAGACATGTTCATAAGTTCATTCGTTTTATGGAGCAACCATATTGTTGGTAAATTAGAACTTGGTTTTGTACATACGTACTTATCCACCTTGGTTTTATAGATACTGGTTTTGTACATACATACATACCTATATACCATGTTTCCATCACTAAAGACAGTTGAAACATAACTGAGAAATCAATTAAGTTATATGTAAACCCATTCAACAATTTACAGTGATTTTTCAATATCCAATAACTGTTTCTATCAATGTTCAACTGTAAATATATAAACCTTAACTGCAGCATTGATAATATGTGCTAACCCACCCAAGTGACCCAAAACAACATGTTTTTTTCAGTGATAATTCTTTGGATACAAACATAATAAGGCTCTTCAGTGTAGTATTAGATCCTGAAAGACTCAATTGCTATATAAAGCATTTTAATGTAGAAAACCATTAGTTAATTAACATTTTCATTTTTAAATTGCAAATGCTAACCTGGATGAGGTTGAAATTGGTATCTCGTGATCTTTTTTCGCTTACTAAACATGCAACAAATATAGAACCTCCATAATTGGTTTTACATTTTGTTTCCTAAACAAAATAAAAACACAAAAGGGAAACGAAAACCAAAAAAAATTGTCTGTGCAAATACTACAGTGCGTGATTAGAGAATGTCCGATGACATTCTTTTTCTATTTTAGTGAAAAAAATAGGAACACAAAATTAAAAGAGTTGACAAAAAAGTCTAAATTAGTTTCACTTGGTATGATGAGACTGAAACCTTAGACTTGAGCTTCACCTGCAAAATATGCTATCTTAATGGTTGGAGAATTTTTACTTCGAAGGAGGAGGAGGGCTACATCTTACTACCAACGCCTATCGGCGGGAATTGAGCTTGTCTTGGTTGGCAGCGTGAGAATCATATTAACATGCATTAAACATTTCATTCGTCTGTGTAATTGAGTTATGGGTAAGACTATGATATATGCCATTGTAATTCAATTGCAGAGAGTAATCATGCCTAATAAACAGAAGTGACTTTGCAAGCTTATGGATTAATAGCTCCAATGATCTGGAATTACCTAGCTCAGCACACCATTAGGCATAACTAATGATAATTTTCGTTCATTCATTAACTCATTAACTCAGTACACCAACGACCTACAACTCGTCACTATTGACACCTTTAGATGGGTCTAGTAACTACTCAAACAGGTTCAGGCAGAAATAGTCACGTTTTAGTAGGGATCAAAAGAGGTCGTGTTAGGTTGACCCGCAAACGTTCTGGGATTAGTTATTTGTATTTTACAGAAACAATAAAAATTTAAACCATTGAATATTCATATGCATTATAAGCAAACTTTTACGTAGCTTTCAACCTCTTTGACCGATTCCCCCTGTGAGGTGTATATTAGGACACGATGATCTCGTTGCCAGTACCCATACTAAAACTACTGAGCCCAAAAATACCAAAAAGGGTACCGGTACGGTATTTGAGGGCAAATCAACCAACATACTGTACCGTACCGAAAGTACGATCCCGGAAAATGCAAAAGGCGGGTACCAAATTGGTATCGGTATCTGGTACAAACTACAAATCAAAAAGTTTTTCAAGAACAAAATTTCATACCTTCAAAACCATATGCGGACTCAATCGTAGACACTCTTCCCCTAAAAGCTGAAAGGAAATGAAACCTGTTAAAAATAAAAAGTTAATATCCAATTCAATATATCAAGTGTAAATGGTTTTCTTATATGTTTGTTATATCTGTTTGTGAGGTGCATTTCGTATGGTTTGCTGCTTATGGGCTTGGAACTTATTATGTGCAAAGTCTATGTCTGGCCCGGCCAGTCTTGTGATTGTTTCACAGCTGGTTAAAAGGAAGGAAAAAATATTATTTGGAGAGAGATAATTTTTCTATCAGACGTCTGGTTTCCTATCTCTCTTTATATTTTTGAGATCTAAACTCAGTTAGGGTTCTGATCTTTGTTTCTTCATTCTTGAGGGTATTATCATATCAGATCATCACAAAGATGAGATGATCTGATCGTTTGTAGTCAGTTAGTTTTGGTGGTGTATTGATTCTTCTCATGTATTAATCCAGTTAAAGAATTTTATGGTTGAGGTTTTCTGGTGATTAATAAACAAGTTTTAGTTTCTGACATGGTATCAAAGCTGGCTCGTTGTTGAAGACGTTGATTTCTTCCCTGGTGTATTTAGGGTTCTCAGCCTGAAAACCTAATTGTGTTCTTGGCTGATTATTGGTCAATATTTTCTCTATCCGCCTAGTTTATTGTTGAAGACGTTGCTTTCAAGACTATTGAAGAAGGAGTTGTCTCGTAGTCATAAGTTTTTCTTCTGATATTATTTGTTGAATTGATGCCTGGTGATGTGTGTTTAAAGGAGGTTTCTTTTTACGGGAACTCACAACTAAGCTTTAAATTTATAAAACGGATTTTCTTAATAAAACTACACACAACTGGCAAGTGTACCGATCATAATACTTTAGAACTAAGGAAGTCCGAGTATCGAACACAAGGACACGTGAAAACGTCTATGATAACTAACCCTAGAAAAGACCTTCCTAAGAATAATATTTTTAAATTGATTTTTAATTATTAAACTACTTAACCTAACTTACTTTAACTAAATTAAAAGACTTAACTTAAAAAGACTTAACGAAACTTTAAAAGAATGAGACTTAACAATGGAGAAAAACGTGTCTACATAGGTAAGAATCATATTGAGGGTCTAATAAGTTAATGGAATGAATAATCTTACGACACCGGTATCTAAGGATGACACAACTAAGGTTCGCTCAAGAAAGCTAGATCACCTCTCGGTCTCACTAACAACCCTTAACTTACACTTAGTTGAATTTAAGAACAAACCGGGAAATGAAGTGTTAAAGTGTTTTAATGTCGACTCTCCTCTCGGTCTCACCGACACACGACCTAATGGTCATGAATACTACACAACCAAGGATAGAGAAACAATTTGGTTTAACTTAAACTAGATCAACTAATCGCTCACAAACCCAAACCCGACAAGAACCGAACCCGCTCTCGCGCGATCCTAATTCTAACAAGTAAAAGCTATGAGACGACCTTACTTCTTATCACCTCTCGGTCTCTAAGAAGGTGCCTACCCGCTGAATTTAACTAATTAACATACCCAACTAAACCCTACGGTTGTACTTCCCGCAAACAATCTCTAAACACAAAGTAAAGAGTCAAACAAGCAATAATCAATCAAAACTAATTCAATCAATCAAAGCAAGGAGTTTATGAGTATAATTAAGAAAATCACAGCCACTAAACACAACCTAATTCAATGTTAAACCAAACTTTCATTAACAAATCAAGTCATGATGATCAAACAATCCATATTACTTACTAAAACCTAACAATATTCATCAAACCTAGGTAGAACTAATGAGTTTAGCCTAACATTATTTTTGGACAGTAGCTATACATCAAAGTAAACACCAAAAAACTCAACCAAAACATAATTAAACTCATTGAATAATCAATATCAATCAAACACAACTCAATCTTTCATATTTGAATCAATTGCAAAACAATTCAAGTTAAATATCAAAATCAACAAGTTATAAGTCTTGAACAAGAACACAACGTTTATGGATTTTTACTCAATGATTATGGCTGAAATAAACGATGAGGATGAACCCTTGCTACTGTACCAAGTCTCCCTTGATGTTAATCTCCTTCTCCTAGCTGCCACCTTGTCTCCACAAAGTTTTTTTCTTCCTTGGTTGCTGCTGCCAGATTCCGATCGGCCTAGTGTAGGGCTGTTAGGGTTTTTTTTATTTTTTTAATTAACTTCATATATTATGCATGAAAGGCTTGGATCTTTTGGGCTTGGGTCGGGCCTTGAGTTGTAGTTTTTAAAATTGATCAAAAAGGCCCCTGGAGTCTTCAAACTTGAAACTTTTCTCCCTTAAAACTCATAACCTACAATCAATTATCAATCATTGTAAGATTATGCAAAAACAATCCATAACTCTTATTTATTAAACAATTAATCACTTAAAACATGATAAAAAGGTAAGAAAAGTAAGTGTGTTTTACAACACATCAAACATCCCCACACTTATGACTTTTTCGTCCCTGAAAAAGAAATCTACACAGGATCTAACCAAGTGAAAAAACAACAAACTCTCAGATTATTAATCATTATCAAAACACAAGAAATAACTCGACATATTGACCGCGATTGCCAATATTGTTGTCCACTTAAACCCAGCCACCAGCCAATCAAGCCCCCCTTTTGCATTAAACGTTTTAAGTCCAAAAATTAAGGCTACACCTACCGCATCTCAGACAAAGAGAGCTAGAAGAACTAGATTCGAAGCAAACTGGTTCGACAAATCACCATAAGCCAAGCACTCAAAATTCTAATTTGATATTTATTGACTAAGAACCTTCGAGCCCCAATAGTGTATCCTCAGAGTCACCATCCCCAAGGTAATACGTAAACTCTAAGTCCCGTCTAGTATGTGCATCTTTGGCCTATTTTACTAACTTTAAAGAATGTTTTTTGGCATTTTACAATACATAAATTTCTCACAAGCATTTTCTTTTCTTGAACAATACACATAACTTTCAAAACATACTTTTTTTATATAACCCTAAAATATATAACTATTTCTAAGCTCGTAAAAAGATGGACATGTGGTTGTGTGCTGGTTTGAGTGCATTTAATTCTTACCATCTTAAAGTTTTCAGATTATGGTAATCCTCCCTGTGCATCGAAATTCGGTTTCACCGTTTTTTCAAATTATTATATATATAAAAACTGCTAAAGGGGACTATTAAAACTAGTTGGGCCTACTGACACATCCCAAATCAGAAATGCAAACCATATCTTTTTTATTATATTATATATTTCAAAAGTTCTGAGAGTTCATTAACACAACGGTAATAATATCATTTCCTGCTTAATGTAGAGCAAAAAACAATTTTCAAGGGATATTTTTTCTTTAAAACTTTTTTTTATTATATATTTTTAATTTTTTTTCTTCAACTAAGTAAAATAAATTTCCATCCTCACACTTAGAACGAAATCGTCCTCGATGAGAACAAGGAAAAGAAATAAAATAAAATTAAAACTTAAAATAACAAAAAGTAAAATAGAGAACGGGTTACTCCCCTGGTTTATATGAAGATTCTTCATCAGTTGTGTATCAATCGAGCGACCATATAGCATTTCATTCGCAGCCGCAATCTCGGGAGAACTAGTTCCAAAACGCCATTAGAGCTACCATGTGCATAATAATACATGCAATAACTCAAACTCGCTTGCATGCACCGGCGTATAACACAGAAAACAAAAACATAAGAAATAAACATATTTTTGTGTTTTTGTATTTTTTTTGTTTTTTTTATTTTTATTAAATTTTTAATTTTTGTATTTTTTATTTTTATGTTATTATAAATAACAAAAATAAAGCAGATAATAAAGAAAATCATGATACACACTATACAACTCGGGCTGTCTCCCGAGTGATGCATCCAACACGTCCACGCCTCGGTGAATGAGTCAAGGTAGAACACCTCGACTGTCTGATCAGCTATCGGCTCGCCTATGTAATGCTTCAGCCTATGACCGTTCACCTTAAACTTCCCGCTTTGATCTTGTATCTCAATAGTGCTATACGGGAATACCTCAGTGACCGTGAATGGTCCCGACCATCGGGATTTTAACTTTCTCGGGAATAAACTCAACTGGGAGTTATACAATAAGACCTTATCCCCACAATTGAACTGCTTATTGCCCTTCAATTTCCTATCATGCAGTTCCTTCGTTCGCTCCTTATACCTAAATGACTGTGCATACACGTGATCCCGGAGCTCATCTAACTCATGCAGCTGATGGAAACGAGTGCCCTCTGCGGCGGATAAATCAAGATTAATCCTCTGAAGGGCCCATGAAGCACGGTGCTCCAACTCAACAGGAAGATGACATGCCTTCCCATAAATCATCCGAAATGGTGTGGAACCAGTCAGAGTCTTGTAGGCTATACAAAAGGCCCACAAAGCGTCATCTAATTTGTCAGATTAATCCCGACAATTTGAACCAATCGTTTTCTCGACAATACACTTGATTTCCCGATTACTCACTTCCACCTGCCAACTAGTCTGTGGGTGGTAGGCGGTCGCAAGCCGATGGGTGACCCCATAGCGCTGCAACACCTTATCCATCTGTGAATTTCAGAAGTGAGTACCTCGATCACTGATCAAGGCTTTCGGGACACCGAAACGAGCAAAAAGACTCTTAAGAAAACGAACTACCACTCGGGCATCATTTGTGGGTAAAGCCTTGGCTTCAACCCACTTTGACACGTAATCGACAGCCACAAGTATGTACTTGTTCCCACGCGAAGAAGGAAACAGTCTGATTCGAATGAATTAAGCCTGATTCGTTAACTAATTCTTTATCTTTCATGATCTGATTTGTTAGCTGATTCGTTAGTCTGGTTTGTATCTTAACATAGCGAATGATGAGTAACGAACTATCTGATTCGTTATCTTATCTTGGTTTGGTTCGTCATCTGGTTTGCTATCTCAGCTTAGCGAATTGGTTAAGTAACGAATTGCTTAACGAACTGCTTAACGAACTGTTTCTAGTTCGTTATCTCTTCTTAAAGAATGGGCATAATTAATTGCGTGCTAATTCGTCATGTCTCTGCTAAAGAACTAGGGTTAGGGTTCTGACATTCTTTTCAACCTCGTACACGCTTTTCCGGCGCCGTCTTTCCGGCGCGGTCATTGCCGGAAAACCGGGAGCTCGCCTGAAAAAAACGAGATCACAGTTATTTTCCACTGTTCTTCACCGTTTTTCGTCATGTTCGATCCAGATATGAGCTAGGGTGAACCCTAAACTCATCTTATGATTGGTTTACACCCGATTCCACACGGATCTCATGACTTTAACGGTTTAAGGGTATCGGCTCGTCATTTCGCGACTAGATCTAGCGAGTTTGGGTCCATACAATATCACACTATCATTACCTCGGGTCGATGCTCGTTTTCCACCTTGGTTCGGCTAAGGGAAAGAGAGAAAATGAAGAGGGAGCTTAAGTGTGTTTTGGGTGGTGTATGGAATATGTGTAAATGAAAGAATTAATGGGTGAATTATTGTTTATATATTATGGGTCATGGGCTTGCGCCCATGGTCCATCTTCCACCCGTTCTAATTCAAGTCCATTACCCAAATTACTTAACCCAACACAAGCCCGACTCATAATAACTCCTACTTTATTTTATTGTTTCTCTACTAACCCGAGTAAACTTTCCCACCAATTATTTAAATAATATAATTAATATTATTCTTAGAAATTTCGGGATGTGACAACACCGAATGTGTAAGATAGTTATATAATTTCAAATTTTCCTCCATCTATTTATTTCACATTGTTGTTATTACATTCGTTGATTAACTTAACAATTCCGTTATATTATACAAATTTGTTTACTAGTTATTTATGGTCGTCAAAGTCCACTAATTTATTTTGTTTCATCACTCTTGACCAAATAATTCCTTTTAATTATCAACTTAAAAAAAAGTTTTCTTTATCTTGTTTTCGAACCTGCACAATGGGACGAACCATGTGCATCATGCGACGATCTAAATAATTATGAGTGCATGCATAATTATCAAAATCCTCGCATGGAACTCATGGTGAATACGGTTGTGTGTCATAACTCGGAACCTAGGGTGTAAGGCTCCGTTACCGGTGCCCTACTTTGAACGTTGGATTTACTCATAAACACAGTTCTAAACATCAGAGTTAAATAAAACTTTACGCGGAATATAAAAACTTCAAACCATTATATTACATAACCATCAATTCTTATCTTAAAGAGCATTCGAATTGTTTACACATAAAACATTGTCTTTTAAAATGACATAACATTTCCTTAAGATGTCAGTGTCTTCAATTCCATGCCATGTGCTTCCCCTCAAGCGAGCTGCCTCAATATACTCACCCGTGTGCATACTAAAAGTCAGCTACGCTGAGTGAGTTCTAGTTAATCATACAACATACAATCTGTTGCACACAAGCCGAAGGTGTGTACTTTATTCATACTTTACTTTACATGCATAACTATCCATACTACTTAAAGAGACTTCCGCCCTATAACCTCACAGATATTATAAGGGTCTGGACCCCAACATCACATATATTATTAGGGTCTGGTCCCTACCATCACAGATATTATAAGGGTCTGGTCCCTATCCTCACAGATATTATTAGGGTCTGGTCCCTATCCTCACAGATGTTATTAGGGTCTGATCTCTATCCTCACAGATATTATAAGGGCCTGGTCCCTATCCTCACATATATTATTAGGGCCTGGTCCCTTTGTTCCATGCAACTATACCATACGTGTCTTTACATACTTTCCTTGACAATACGCGCAATATCCGAAGATCGTTCACGTACCGTCAACATATCATACATACATCATCCATAGATCATGATTATATCATACATACTTCATTCATACATCATACATATCAATCATATCTCTAACTACCACCTGGCGGTACATGCAATATCCGAAGATCGTTCACGCACCGTCAAGCAATCATCATACGTAAATCATACAAGGCATACACTTACCACTAAAGGTAAGTTCATTAACTATCACATTGAGTATGCACATAGTCCCGAAAACATAAAAAGGAAGTGGGGCTAGAAACTCACCTGAACGCGATTATATTCACCATTAATGGTAATCCCTTTCTTTAGCTGTGCACGGCTAACTGTATAACAATTACGCGCATTAATTACTATCACTTTCCATAACGTATTTCTTGTTTAATCGTAACCCAGAACGAATGGGGGTCCGGGGGCAGCACCCCTGGCAGCGGGGTTCTAGGGGCGGAAGCCCCTAGCGGGGTCCAAGGGGCAGAGCCCTTGGCTGGGGTTAAGATGCCAGGTCAGCTTGGAAAAATTTTATTTTCATTAACTTTCTTAGCACATTTTCCATTAGGATTTCATGATAATATTTTATTGTTAACCTCTTAATCCTTTAAAGTATCTTCTATATATTAATAAAGTTCAAGGGCTATTTTGTAATTAATTCATTCTTTCTAACTCTAGGGACTGTTCTGTCTTTTTCTCAAACTTCTAGTTCGTTACTTGGTTCTTAAGGAATTGGGTTATCATAACGAACTGGTCCTTGTAACGAATTGGACCCTCAAACGAACTGGTCCTTTGACGAATCAGTCTATGTAAAAAATTGGACCTTCTAATTCGTTATCTCTTTTAACGAATGGTCATAGTGAATTGGGGGTTAGTTCGTTATCTTTTCCTTAACGAACTTGAACACGAACTAAGACTAGTTGTTGGTGCATAATGTCAGTAGTTCAGTATCTTGTATTTTGAATGTGTCTGTAATCGTGTTAGATTGTTTTTTTTGGGTTTAAATATGGTTTTACACAAGTTCGCCTGGGATGTAGGCGAACTTGGTGACAAGCGAAGTTATGACAACTTCGCCTAGCATGTTAGGCGAAGTTGTCGAGGTTATATAAACCTAACTTTGTCTTTGGTTGGAAAAAGTTTTTCTGAACGTGTGAGTGATTGTGGAGATCACGTGTTGAAGTGTTTCAATACAATCGTGTTTATTAGTATTGTAACGTGTGTTTGTGTTTCGGTTCAACGTATTATATCTTACACTCGTATCGTATTACGTGGGGATTCCGCACCCTCTTGTTACGAGATACTCCTGTGTAGATCCGGCTGGGAACTTACAATTGGTATCAAAGCCTTAGGCTCTTATGCTATGGTTCGAGATATGCGTTTTGGTGTTTCTGGCACGTTTCTGATGTGTTTTTGGCCGAACATCAGCCGTAGGCGAAGTTATTGGGTTCAGGCGAAGTTGTCGCTAAAATTTTAGGGTTTTGGCGAAGTTAGTAGCCAGGTGAAGTTGACTTTTAGGCGAAGTTGACTTTTGGCGAAGTTAAAAAAAAAAAAAATTTGTTTGGAGTTTTCGTCTGTATGGCCAGGTGTACACGATTATTGTGAGACCGAAAGTGTTGTTCCGAAAATGAGTGAAACTTGGTATCTCTTGGTCTTACGTGTGAACAAATACGGGTCAACTCTGGATATGGAGTTGAAGTTGTGAATGGGATATTGATTGAAACTGGATATTGACACATATTTGGGTGTTTTTGGGCAAAGAAATAGTTGCTGTTCGAGGTTGACCAACTGAAGAAAGTCAAATTTTGTTCGGGTTTCCGTCATTACTGGATTGCGGTCAGAGCATATTATTTATGTTATTTTCAAGGCGTTCGAGAATTGGATCCTGAAATGTGATGCTTATTTATTAAAGTGAAAATTTTGGAACAAGTTGGATTTAATCGGGAATTAAAGTGTTTATGTTCTTGATCGTTATCCCTGGTGATTGAAGATGCTTCGGATTAATTAATGGTCATGTGTGTTAGATTCTGTCAAGATGGTTTTGTGATGAAATTGATCACTTGATGTTGAGTAGTTGATGATTGAACCTTATCTTACTATACAATTCCGATGTGTTGGTAAAGTTGTGAAGAGAGCACAACTTCACGTGTTGGTGAAGTTAGAAGAACTTCACGTGTTGGTGAAGTTAGAAGAACTTCACGTGATTGGTTGAGATGATCAATTAGGCACGGGGATGCATGTCAAAGATCTCGATCGATATAGTCGGAGAAGCTTACACTGAAGGGGAGATCTGATATGGAAGACTCCGGGTGATTGGTAGATTTGTGGAGCTACAAGACAGTTTCAGACACGGCTGGTTGAAGATAGGATGGATGTTGCATGTATATGTGAAGTTCAAGCTTGAAGATAACAGTGCAATCGAGTCCTACAAGAAGAAGAAAACAGAAGATCATCAGTTAAGAGGGAGTCTGTTGGTATATGTTTTGTAACAGATGATCTTTTGTGTTTGTTAGAATTGAGAGAAACGGTCAAAGGGGAGTCTGTTGGTACATTTTGTGACCGTTGCTATGCAATTCTGATCAGCGGAGACGAAGTGACGAAGTTAGAACAACTTCGCCATAGGCGAAGTTAGAACAACTTCGCCTACAGGCCCAAGCCCAAGCCCGCGAAGTTGGTTATCTATATATATGTGTGTCTTGTTTAGGGTTTAGTATCCAGAAAGTTAGAGTATTTTGTGTTCAGTTCAATTGTTTAGAGAGAAACAGAGAGGGAGATTCGTGAGGGACGGCCCGAGGTAGAGCTCACCTCGGGTCGGCCGTGTCTTTGTTTTTTTTTGGTTTGTAACGTGGTTTGGTTATTATATAAAGTATCTACAGATTCGTTTATTCCATTCGTGTGTTTGTTCGTGTGTTTGTTTATGTGTAATCGTGTTCGTCATCTTCTACACCATTAAACGAGTCTAGGAGGATTCCGCACTCCTAGACCTCGTGCGGATCTCGTATCGATCAGCGATGCCCCGGGGGGACTTACACTATGGACTGATTCGTTAAGGGTCCAGTTCGTTAGAAGGGTTCAATTCGTTAAAATAACCAGTTCGTCATGACAAGTCAGTTCGTTAAGGATAAGTAACGAACTAGGAGTTTGGCAGAATGACAAGAACAGTCCCTGGACTTAGAAAAGAATGATTTAATTACAAAGAAGCCCTTGGATTTTAAGTAGCAAACTATTTAATGATTCAAAATCCTAATGAAAAATGTGTAACCCCAGCCAGGGGCTCTGCCCCTTGGACCCCGCTAGGGGCTGCCACCCCTAGAACCCTGCTGCCAGGGGCTCTGCCCCCGGAC
Source organism: Bidens hawaiensis (assembly GCF_021521415.1). Classification (NCBI taxonomy): domain Eukaryota; kingdom Viridiplantae; phylum Streptophyta; class Magnoliopsida; order Asterales; family Asteraceae; genus Bidens; species Bidens hawaiensis. The sequence continues at coordinate 256,294 of NW_027494678.1, read as the reverse complement.
CCCCGTTTGTTGAGGGTAATGATTAAAATAGAAAGACGATATGTGTAGTGATAGTTTATTGATACGTATAATTATTATTGAGTTAGTCGTGCACAGCTCAAGAAGGGAATAACCGTAAACGGTGAACGCAACCGCATTGAGGTGAGTTTCTAGCCCCACTTCATTGTTATGTTTTCGGGGCTGTGTGCATACTCAATGTGATAGTTAATACACTTAACTTTAAGTTGTAAGTGTATGCCTTGTATGATTTATGTATGATGATTGCCTGACGGTGCGTGAACGATCTTCGGATATTGCATGTACCGTCAGGTGGTAGCTAAAGATGTGATTGCCATATATGATGTAAGATAAGATGCATGTATGAATATATATGATATATGCATAATGTACGTACGATATGTTAGTGGTACGTGAACGCTCTTCGGAGATTGTACGTATTGTCAGGAAAAGTATTTAAGAACAGGTATAGTATGAAGCTATGGAAGAAAGGGTACCGGACCCTAATAATATCCGAGGATGAAGGGTGACCGGACCCTAATAATATCGGAGGATGAAGGGTGACCGGACCCTAATAACAATGTCCGAGTTATGTAGGTGAAACGCCCTTTATAATGTATGGTTAGATATGGATGCGTATGGACGAATGATGAACATGATATATATGTAATGCGTACCTTCGGGCACATATATGTGTATGAAAAGTAAGTTATGTGATTAACTAGAACTCACCCAGCATAGCTGACTTTTAGTATGCATGCAGGCAAATAGGTTGAGGCAGCTCGCGTGACTGAAGACACATGGCATGGAAATCGAAGATACTATGGCAAATAGGTTGAGGCAGCATAGCTGACTTTTAGTATGAGACGATTACATTGAATTCGTTCAGAACAAGTCGATTACTATGGGATTCGCTTACAATTATGTTAAGTTCGCTCGCATACAATTTGGAAAGTCGATTACAATCGAACTCGCATACTTTGTGACTCGATTACAATTGTATGCGATTTCTGCAGAAATGGAGTACAAGCTAACTATCAGTCAATCGATACTCGATTACAATGAATAAACTACACTGAAATCGTTTACAATGTATATGTATGCGTATATCCGCATACGTTGGCTGATCGATTTCTGATAGGGTCGATTACAAGGTCTGATAAGCTGCAGGATGGATTGATAACAATATGGGGTCGATTACAGTTGAAATCAATCACCTTAGACTCGCATACACTTGTTCGATTACAAGTAATCAATCAATTTCATCATCATCGATCTCATTGTAATCGATTTTGAGGTTTCAAAGGTTTGGAGCTGCAGTAAAGAGGAGGTTTGGGCCTGATGTTAAAAGATAACGAGGACTTGGGCTTATTTTCTTATTATCAACACACGGCCCAAGATCCAGCCATGCCCAAATACAATCTCAAGCCTTATTACACTCCTTACACTCGATCACTTATAGTTCGATTACATTACGAAATGAATTGATAAATTTGTAATTGACCTTGTTGAGAACCCGAGAGTATGTATAAGTATAAAGAAATACTCGCTTAAGTATACACCTAAGATCCCACTTGGAGGTCCACAAGTATGGGATAGCCCGTGTGTCCTATACATACACACACATACGTCTAAATACGAGCATGCTTATAAACACATGACAGTTTACGAGGAGGGACGTGAACTCGATAAAGAAAAGAATATTAAAAAAATATTTAAATAATCGAGTCTTAAGATTAGGTTTCTAGGAAAAATAATAAGTAAATGAAATCTAAACAAGGCCAACCGTTCATACCAGACTTAGTCATTTCCAACTGAAATACAAATAGGATGAATATTAATACGCGTACCCTATATATAGTTAGAAGGGCACATTTAAAGAAGGGAATTACGATAAACTAAGAAAGAAACAGGATCCAGGTGAGTTCCTAGCCCCTTTCCTTGTTATGTTTTTGGGTCTGTGTGCATACTCGATGTGATAGTTAATACACTTACCTTAAATGGTAAGTGTATGCCATGTATTGTTGAGTTAAACAATTGACCTAAGGGGGAGATTGTGAGACAAATATTTGATCTAAAGAGACATATGGGAGATTGGAATCTTCTCAACCTCCTCAGAATTCGCTAAGTATGGATCCGGGCACACCTTAGACTTCCGAGCAAGCTTTTACTTAGCCGGGTACGATATTTTGTCTATCGGGCCGGGTTATATTCTCTAAGTATTCTTTAGTGAATATCCGAGCAGGGTTTGCAAATTAGTGTATTACCGGATATGGTTCACTAGTGTATGCAAGTCCGGGCAAGGATCACTTTATCAAGCAGGTTTGTTCTTCAAAGCCAAGTTAAGTTCACTCCCGAGTAAGCTTTTTGGCTAACCAAGCTCATGAAGCGAAGTGATTGGAAGACCGGGTAAGGTATTCATTAATAAGTATGGTCCAAGTAAGCTTGATAATTTTATGATATATCTCAAGTATCATCGGGCAAGGTTCAACTTAAGCAAGGAACAGTGCTACCAAGCACACTTTGCTAATAAGCTATTCTCTAGCAAAGGGTTGAAGGGACCATTGTAGAACAAGTTTGCTCGTAAGGGTTTGTCGGGCAAAGTCTGGAAAAGTCAAGAAGATTGAAGTCTACCCGGTGATTATTTTACTTGGTAAAATACTCTTCAAGTAAAGTCTACCCGGAAACTGATTCCGAGCACACTTATATATTACCAAGTCCTAAAGGATGGCAGAGCATACTCGGAAAGACAAGATTGATGCAAAGCCTACCCGGAAGACTTGTTTCACACTTAGAATATTTCTGAATATGTAATTTGAATATGTATTTATGTTTAGGGTCTTCTAGAAGGAATGACAGCTGTCCACAGGTGTCAGGCCTATAAAAGGAATAATTAGGCACACCTGAGGACAGCACATACAAGGCAGATAGACACATTAATTAAGTAAGAATATTGTGTGTGACGGCTGTCTTAATATAGTACGGATAAAACCTTCCTTCAAGAAACCTTAAATCGATTATCCACTTTGTATGATTGATATTATATAAATGAAAATCTTTTGAGTAAATCTGGTTTTGTGTTGGTTACCTTTGAATACTGATTAAGCAACCATATTTTTGTTATTGATTCTGTCTTTAACAAATAGTAATCTTTCTAAATATAGCAACCCGTCATCAACTCCCTTGTCGACACATCTATTTGTTTGAGTTATGGCATGATTTGAGTAAGATCCAGCTGAAATCAGGGACCTGACAAGTGGTATCAGAGCTTGTTGCTGCTTTTGGAAAGATTCTTGTTGCTGATTGAAGATTTGAAGAAAGATGACGTAAGCAGACCACTGTTCCATTGATTTGTGACGTCAGCAGCTCTGTTCTTCGTTTTTCTTCCAGATCTACAATCTACCATTGTTTTCTCTTCCTTATTTAAATTAAAGCTTTAATCTTTATATCTAAATCTTGCTCTAATCATATCAGACACATCAGATCTGAACAACCTGTTTTCAGATCTGATTATTTTAAAACTTTGCTTTTTACAAAGAAACTGTTTTTAAGTCTTTGAAAATGTCTAGATATGAGGAACAAGAGGTGTCTACTAACAAGATACCAAGATTGTATGGACAGGAAAACTTTACCAAGTGGAAAGTGCTTTTTGAAGCAGCCGTATGCTACAATGATGTTGATATGTGGAACTCCATCAAGAATGGTCCACAAGCTGCAGTTGAAGAAGGTGCAAATACAGCTGGAACTGCTGCTGTAAGAGAAAGAATGAGAAAGGTGGATGACAGGGCCTTAGCCATGATTAAGCTAGGACTGTCTTGGGAGATTTTAACCAAGGTAGCACATCATACAACTGCCAAACAAATGTATGATGCCATCCTTGAGATGTATGAAGGGAATACTAAGCTGAAGAACATTAAGAAACAAAGATTAAAGCAACAATTGGAAATGTTTAAGTATAAGGAGGGAGAAAGGTTAAAATCAATACTAGAATGTTTTCTAGGTATTGTGAATGTGTTGAGGACAACTGATTATGTAATAAATGACTTTGATTTAAGTACAAAGTTACTCAACTCAATGCCAAAGGAATGGTATACTGCTTGTAAATTCATCCTTCAGAAGTATAATTTCAATGAATTGAAATTGGATGATGTAGTATGCTTCCTTCAGGCTGCAGAACTTGAAATGATAGAGAATGAAATGATTAAGGAAGAAAGACCCTGCTTCAATGTTTCAAATGCATTGATTGCACCAATGGGTAACTTGACTACCAAGAATCAACAGCAAATTCCCATCATTGAAGAACTAGTTGAGCATAATGCTGATACTCTAAAATCTTTCATTGGAAGTAACACAAGTAATCAAGGAAATCAACAGAGGTTCAATGTGCAACTGATTGATGACACTGATTCTGCCTCTATGGCAAGTGGGAATTTACCTCATTCTAGTGGTGGAAATGGACAAGGCAATGAAACACATGCCTTACTTTCCATGTTCACTGAGTCATATAATGCCTTTGTTGCAAAGAACTTGATTCACACAAGTGTGGTACAAGATGACTTAGAACAAATTGATGCAAATGATTTGGAAGACATGGATTTGAAATGGCAAGCTGCCATGTTGGCTTTGAGAAGTAAAAGGCTGTATAACAGAACTGGTAGGTCTCTGGTTTCTGGTCCTAATGACAGGATTGGATTTGACAAGTCAAAAGCAATTTGCTATAATTGTCAGCAACCTGGTCATTTTGCAAGAGAATGCAATCAACCAAGAAACTTTCAGATGAATCAATTTCAAAATCAACAGCCAAGAGGTCAGCAGCAATACCAACAAAATCAGCCAAGATTCAACAACAACTTCAATCCCAACAACAATTACAACTCCAACTTCAACAACAACAACTTCAACAACTTTCAGCCTCAAATGAACAATCAACAACAAAGTATGCAACAGACTCAAGGTTTTCAAATGAACAACAATCAAAACCTTCAAGCAGCTCAAAATGTTCCAAACAACATTGTTCCAGCAAACCAAAATCAGATCAGAAATCAAGGAAATGTGGCAGTGACTACACAACATGAAGGAAATTTTAATTGGAGCAATCATGAAGAGGACATTGCAGATGATATCAAGAAAGCAAATGTGGCATTCATGGCCATAATTGAGAAAGAAAAAGGATCATCATTTCAGGAACAGTCTACTCCTCTGAATGAAATATGGTATATGGATAGTGGTTGTTCTAGGCACATGACTTGTGAAAAAGATCACTTGTTAATTATGAAGAAAAATATGAAGGACCTGTAGCCTTTGGGAGTGATGAAAATGGTGGAAAGATAGTGGGGAAAGGAATCTTAACAAATGGAAAGGTTTCTTTTGATAATGTGTTTTATGTTGAAGGTCTTCAGTATAATCTACTGAGTATATCACAAATGTGTGATAAGGGATACAAAGTCAGTTTTGATGATTCCCACTGTTTCATCTTAAAACCTGAGTTTGTCATTCAACCTGAAATGATTATGATGATGGCACCAAGAAATGGCAACTTGTATGAGTTGAATATGAAGGAAGCTGTTTCAAGAGGAGGTGCATGTTTTGTTTCCAAAGCCACTGAAAATGAATCCAAATTGTGGCATAGAAAACTGTGTCATGTGAACTTAAAGAACATGAATAGACTTGTCAAAGGTGAGCATGTCATAGGCTTACTTACAAGAGCGTTCAAATTGGAAGATCATTGCAATTCATGTCAAAAGGGAAAACAACACAAATCTACTCATAAGCCTAAGCTCATCAACTCAATTGATCAAATACTTGAAGTACTGCACATGGATCTCTTTGGTCCTGTGAGTGTGCCAAGTATAGGAAAGAAAAGATACTGTCTTGTGATCATTGATGACTATTCAAGATACATTTGGGTTTATTTCCTAAATACCAAAGATGAGACTGGAGAGTTGATTAAGGGCTATGTAACAATGATTGAGAACAAGTTGAATAAGAAGGTTAAAATGATGAGAAGTGACAATGTTATTGAGTTCAAGAATGGAGTTATGCAAGAATTTTATGTAGAAAAGGGAATACTTCAACAATTCTCAGCTCCTAGAACTCCTGAACAAAATGGTGTTGCAGAAAGAAGAAATAGAACTTTGATTGAAGCTGCAAGAACCATGTTAGCAGATGCTAACCTGCCTGTTGCTTTTTGGGTTGAAGGAATAAACACTGCTTGCTATGTTCAGAACAGGGTGCTAGTAAACAAAAGGCATAACAAGACTCCATATGAAATATTCCACAACACAAAGCCTTATATCAAGTTTTTCAAGCCCTTTAGATGCAAATGTTTTCTTCTGAACACTAGGTATTATTTGAACAAGTTTCAAACAAAATCTCTAGATTGTTTCTTTGTTGGATATTCTACACACTCAAAATCACACAAAGTATATGTGAAAGACCAATTGAGTGTTATAGAATCATTTGACATCATCTTTAATGAGAATCATTTCAATACAGTTGATGGTGCAGCATGGCTGTTTGATCATGAAAAGTTAATCCGGTCTTTCAAGATTTATCCTGAAGACTTTGATGACTCATTCTACAAGACCAGTGTAATTGAAGAGAAAAAGAAGAAACCACTGGATTTAGAAGAATTGTGGAGAAATGTTGCTGGAAAAGAAAAGGAATATACTTTTGTGAAGAATTCGTCAAGTGATATTGTTGAACAAGTTCAAGAAGATTATCAAGAAAACAATCACAGTCCTGAACATGATCATACTGAGATAAATTAAGATAATCAAGATGTACAGGATGATCAAGTTCAGAATGAGGGAGACTCAAGCAACCAAGCAAGTGAAGAAGAAGCTGCATCTACTGCAAGATTTCAAGATCTGTTTCAAAGATTGAACTTAGAAAACAATGGTGCATCTACTTCAAGACAAAATAATGATGAAGCACCAGAATTTCATGATGCAGAGACTGATTTGATCATTGAAGAACCAGAACTTAATGAGTCAAATCTTGACACAACTGTGTCTACAGATATGATTGTTCAAACTCCTTATGTGGAAAAGAATCATCCTTCTGAAAACATCATTGGAGATTTGAATGAAAGAGTTACAAGAAGTCACTCAGAAATTGCAAACATCTGTCTCTACTCGTGGTTTCTATCCCAAATAGAGCCTAAGAATATTGCTCAAGCACTAAAAGACAACAGTTGAGTAGAAGCAATGCAGGAAGAACCAGCTCAGTTCAGAGATCTACATGTGTGGGATCTTGTTGATAGATCAATTGACAGAAATGCAATAGGTACCAAATGGGTTTTCAGAAACAAAAGGGATGAGAGGGGTTTGGTGATTAAGAATAAAGCTAGGCTTATGGCACTGGGATGCCTTCAAGAGGAAGGAATAGACTTTGAGGAAGTCTTTGCTCCTATAGCAAGACTTGAAGCTATCAGGATCTTCCTTGCATATGCTGCCTCAAAGAACATTAAGGTGTTCCAACTTGATGTTAAGTATGCATTCCTAAATGGAAAGATTGATGAAGAGGTTTATGTAGCTCAACCTCTTGGTTTTGAGGATCCTTTGTATCCAAACAGGGTGTATAAGCTAAAAAAAGCCCTTTATGGATTGCATCAGGCTCCTAGAGCATTGTATGATGAGCTGTCAAATCATCTTCTTGAAAATGGCTTTAAAAGAGGAGCCATTGACAAGACACTCTTCTACAAAAGAAAGGGATCAGACTTACTTCTGTTACAAGTGTATGTTGATGATATCATCTTTGGTTCAACATATGAACAAATGTGTATGGAGTTTGAAGGGGTAATGAAGTCCAAATACAACATGAGTTCTATGGGAGAAATGAACTTCTTTCTCGGATTACAAGTTTAACAGAAAGCTGAAGGGATCTTCATTCACCCAAATAAGTATGTGCAGGACATCTTGAACAAGTTCAACTGTCATGAGTACAAAACTGCCTCAACTCCAATGGACACCAAGGAAAAGATGATTGCAGATGAAAAGGGGGAGCCTGTAGATGAACATGAATATAGAGCCAAAATTGGATCTCTGATGTATCTGACTGCTACAAGACCAGATATCATGTTTGCTGTGTGTGTGTGTGTGTGTGTGTGTGTGCAAGATTCCAATCAAGTCCAAAAGTCTCCCACATGAATGCTGTTAAAAGAATATTCAGATATTTGAAGGGAAGACCAGATTTGGGAATTTGGTATCCAAAGAATCAATCATTTGATCTAATTGCCTACACAGACAGTGATTATGATGGTAGGAACATGAGCAGAAAGTGAACCTCTGGAGGATGTCAATTCTTGGGAGAAAGGCTAGTGTCATGGCAATGCAAGAAGCAAACAACTGTCTCAATCTCAACTGCAGAAGCTGAATATGTTGTTGCATCTGCCTGCTGTGCACAAGTTCTATGGATTCAGAACTAGATGCTGGACTATGGTTTGAATTTTCTGAACACCCCTATTCTTATTGACAATACTATTGCATATTTTACTGTTAAAAATCCAGTTCAACACTCAAAGACTAAGCATATTGAAATCAGACATCACTTCATTAGAGATTGTAATGAAAAAGGTTTAATTGAAATGAAGAGAGTTGACACAAGTGACAACTTGGCTGACCTATTCACCAAGCCACTTGACAGAACCAGATTCAACTTTATTTTGAAAGCTCTGGGTATGATCAACTCCGATGAAGTATGATTGAGGATATGTGCTTAGTATGTGTCTCGATATGCTAATTGATTATTTTTGATTGAGATCACATACTTTGAATGTTGAATGAATATGTTGAATAAATATGCTTGAATATGATATTGAATATTTTGACTGTTATGTGCTTTGACTGATTATGTGTGCAAAATATGACATAAGTGATTTGATTAATAGGTTTGCATGTTTATCAGTTAATGTATATTTGTGATGTTAAGATAAGTAGTCTTGTTATGAATTATCGCTAAAATGCTTATCTGACATCACTGCTTAACTTCTTGAATATGTGTTTTATCTGATCTTATAATGTTATTAAGATAGGATAGACTTTGAATGTTAGTACAGTCTACTTGTTCTGATAATATTAAGTTTGATTAAGATTTGATTATGTGCTACAACTGTTTATATCAAAATAAGTTATATGTCAAAAGTAAGTGATAAAATGAATTTTCTGATGAATTTTGCATAAATACTCTATTTTGAATCAAAACATGAGCATGTTGTTAATGGTGTTGAGATATGATAAGATTATTCAGTTCAAGCTTTAAAGAAGCTTAAAAGAAGGATTTTTCAATGAAAAGTCTCAGATAGTTATGTTTGCTGAAAATTATGTCATTTGCCCAGTTGGAAGGACATACACTTGTGTATGTTTGGTCCTGCAATCTGCAAAGATCAAAAGGATAGCCATTAACCAGAAAACTGAAAGCATTTGGGGCAATTATAACTTGTTTTCTATTCCTTCACTTAAAATTATGTCAATAGCTCTGACTTTGAAAGGACATATATTCACATGAATGTTTGGTCCTGTTAACCACTTGTGGTCAAACAGGATAGCCATTTACCTGACAATTAAGAGACATTGGGGTGATTGAATATTAAACTAAATATAAATTGGGAAATGATAGTACATTGACTACTTAGCCAATCATATGGATTTATTAGGCTAAAAGGACTCTTAGTACAGTTATTGACATGTATGGTTGCTTTCTCATGATATGTAAAATCTAAGGTGATATAAACATAAAGAAAATGCTAAGATTTATGTGGAGTTACATTGCTGTCTATGCATGTTCCTAGATAAATCTTTTCAAATGATAGGCAGAAAAGTGATTATCCAGTCATACACAAGCCTACTGGTCTTTGGTTACCCAAAATGAAGCATCTTTTAAAAGGAATGACAAAGAACTGATGTGAACTACTTTAATTTCAAATATTTAGTCAATCAACAGTTGATATATGTTCACAAATTTTATTAGAGAAATACAAACATGAGGGTTAATTACAGAACTACAAGGGTGGAGACAATCATATAAGTCCTTTAAACATCCTGAATGAAAGGCCTGTAAGTCCGACTTGCGTGGCATGTAAGTCCAACGTTCAACCTCACATATGTTTGTAGATTTGAAAAGAAATATCTTTTAAATTTTTTATAACATGTTCTGTCATTAAAAGTTTTAACCAAAACCAGGGGGTCAAAGTCAAATTGGGGTGATCTGGAGAAAGCCAAATAAGTCTTGAGGATAGATAAGGATCATCAGACCACAACAAGTGTTATCCATTAAATTTTCTGCAACTTAATTGAAACTTAATCATATCACCAAAGAAATGAAAATCATGTTAAGTCTAGACCTGCCGTTGACCTGTCTTTGTAGTCATAATAATGCTGAGAATGAAGTATTGAGAAAGCTACTTAGTCAATATGATCCCAGTCATGAGATCTTTTCAGCTTACAAAAGGAAATTGTTTTGAAATGAAACATAACTGAAATTTGATCTCTAAATGCACCATTTGCTCTTAAACTATGATCTTTAAAGATAAAATTGTTCTGACAAGTGGTTTAAAGTCAAAAAGTGTTGTATTTTGCCTAAAAAGGTTGAATATGTAAGTTCGGGTAATGTTTGATGTTATTAAACCTTCCCAAGCACAAACTGTTTGAATATGTATTTTCGGGTAAGCTATGATGTTCTCAAACCTTTCCGGGTACAAAACAGTTGAATATATGTGAATATGTATTTTCGGGTAAGGTTTGATGTTTTTAACCTTTCCGAGCAAGCTTTGTCATTTTTGACTAAGTTTAAAATTTTCGGGCATGCTTTGAAGTGTTTACACTTTTCGGGTAAGGTACATCATTGTACGAGTTTCCCGAGCAAGCTTGAAGTATTGAGATGATTATGTGTTTTAGCTAGCTTTTAACAAGAGATGATTGTTTCAGGAAAGCTTTGCATTTTGTTTATGCTGATCGTTATTCCAAGCAAACTTTGTGAACTCCTTGAGTACACCAAGTAAGCTTTGTGTATGGATATGTTTTCTTTGAAATTACAAGTGTTTTCGGGCAACCTTTGTTTTCCGAACACACTTTATATTTCTGGTACACTCTTGTTCCCCTAATATACTTTGTAATTCTCAAAATTTGATTTTTCGAGTACACTGTCTACTAGAAGTCCTTTCCGGGCACACTTTGTATTCTAGGAAGATTATTCGGGTATACTTTGTGTAAGCGGGTTGTTCGGGCATACTAACATTATGAAGATTGCTCGGGCACACTATGTTTTCAAGTATGCTTGATTGAATATGCTTTTATTATGATTGATTGAATATGATTCTTATTTTTGATAGGGTTTATACTAGATTAAGATTTTAATTTAAATTTGAGAAATTTATATGGGCATCTTAATTGATTCCTAGCAAGAATGTTTATTTGATATTTTATACTTGATTAATTGTCTTGTGATTAAGTTCTCAAGAAATCTGGTATTTCGGGTTATTAATTTGTCGAAGATCAGGTTCTTCATAAAATCTTTCTCTTTCTTCTACAAATTTATAACTTGAAATTGGGTAAAGTAATAAACTTTTATGCTAATTTTATTTTGAATATGTTTGATTGTGATGTTCAGATATGGATGAAGAGGACCAACCCAAGTATTCTTTTGTAAAGAAGCATAACATGTGTTCTCTATTGCAAGTCACACCTGACAACGAGCCGGTGGCGCCAATGATTACATGGATGGCTCGATCAAATGTCAGCTTTGCTTTCACTGAATGTCCTGTTATCTACATAAATCATTCACTGGATTTCTGGAGATCGGCAGAACTTGTTGAGGACATAAATGGAAAGAGAATCGAGGCAACTGTTTCAAGACGAGAAATACACATAACTGAAAGAATGATAAGAAGATGCCTGCGGTTGAATGATGATGACCATAATCGTATAAACTTCAATACAACACACCTGATGAGAATATTTGAAGAAACGATAGGTTATCAGGGAAATGTACATGATGGGCAGTTTCAAAAGGGGATGTTTCCGATGATGTATTGATTCCTCATTCACCATGTGATACAGGGGTTTGCTCCAAGAAAGGGATCTTGGACTTTGATGAGTCATGATTTAGCAAATGCTACTATTGGGATTATGTATGATCTAACCTTCAATTTTTCAAAGATGATATTTGATGGACTGGTAGCAAACTTGAAGAAGGAAGAAAAAGACAGGTTCTTACAATATCCAAGGTTCCTGCAGATAATCTTTAACAGAGAATTAAGAGATCTACACACTATGGGAATTACACACCTACTGCAGAACCCTGACACATACAAGAGAATTAAGAATCCAGGTGTTGCCAATAGATTCAATTCTGAAGTTCCATTTGAGATCTTGCCATGGTTGTTGAACCATGACTTGAATGTGATGCCAGTGCCCGAGTTAAGCTCAGAGGAGGAAGGAGGAGATGATGTTGAGAGTGATGATGATGGTTCTGATTATAAAGAAGATAATATTGATGGAGATGAAGGAGGAGCTGGAGTAGCTAAGGATGTTGATGCACCTGATCAGGGGGAGCAACTTGAAGATTAAGAACAACCTATTCCAACACCACCACAATCACCACCAAACATTGACCAACCCATTATACCATCACCACCACAAACTCCACCACATCAAACCACTCAATCCTCACTAAAACCCTAACCATAAGACAACCTGAAACATCAACACATGTATCACCAACACCACAAACACCACCAACATCTAGCCCAATTCACTCAGATCCATTCATCCCAAGCCCACCTCATACACAATCATCACCATTATCTACATTTCAAACACACACCACAAATCCAGAACAGCCTAACTATAAACACTTTTCTACATCACCACCTACAACACCACCCACTGACACTGACCTGTTGACCCTGTTAAAAGAGAATGCTGACTGAAGAGAAGGAATCAGGAGGTAACAGAAGAGAATGTGATGTTGATAGAGAAGTTGGTACAAGCAAAATTGAAAATTCAAGCCCTGGAGCAGGAGGTTGAGAAGATCTCAGCTGCCCCAAAACAAGGGGAGAATGTTAGTATACCAACTATCTCTAGTGTAGATGTTAAAACTGAAACTGTAACAGCTGTAGAGACTGCCAACAGTTTGAAGTTGATTATGATTGATTATGATGATGGGGAGGAGAGTAGTAAGGAGATGAGGATTGAGGAAGAGGAGTATGAAGGTGATAGATCAGATGTGGAAGAACAAGACTATGATTATAATGATGAAATTGCATATGTGGAAAGGAATGAAGAAAATGTTGAGACAGAGGATAGGATTGAAAAGACAAATGTTGAGGAGAATGTAGCTGTTACTGATATAGCTACTGATGTCTTAATGAACACTCAAACTGGAGTAGGCACTGAAGTGATGAATGAAGGGAATATTGCTACTGAGGAGCCTATCACTTAAATTGAACACACAGAAAGCTCCAAGAGGGTAGAGTATGACCCTGAATTAGAAGCTCTTGAGAAGGAGATTGATGACTATAGACAATCTGATGATGAGGAAGAAGTAATGCCTAAAAGGATGGATAAAGGCAAAGAAAAGGTCACAGAAGAAGAGCCTGTTAAGGCATATCCAGAAAAAGACGTTTTGTTTACAGAAGATGCTGAAGCTGCTGTTGCTGATTTAAGGGAACAAGAAAACATTTTAAGAGAAACAAGGGACAGAGAGATACTGGCCCAAACCATGGACCGTGTAGAGTTGACAGAACAGGAAACCTTGATCAATCAAGCCAAGTTTGCAAAAGAAGTTATTGAAGAAGTGGCTAAATCAAGAGGTGATTGAGGCATTGATTAAGTTAAAAGAGCAAGAGGAAGCAGACAAGTCCTTAGCTATGGTGGTTAGCATGTTTCAAACCCAAAGTCAATAAGAAACAAAAGTCAAATGAAACTGCTGAACCAATCAATCTGAATACTGATATGATGGGTGATGAAGAAATTGGTGAGACCATTGTTTCAATGGCTGCCAAGAAATGGGCTGAGCAGGTGAAAGAAGATTTGAGAAAGAACCCAACTGACAGCTGGGGTGAAAGGGTAAATGTAACCCAAACTCATGAGACAATGCAACAGAAACAAGAAAGACTTTGAAAACTTCATGAAGAATTTGCTGAGAAAGTCAATAGGTTGCTAAGACCTAAATGAGAAGAAAAAGGGCATCTGAGCAGACTGAGAATGAAAGATCTGCTAAGAAAGGCAGGTGGGATGAAAAAAACAAGTACTTTGTTGAAACTCCAGATGAAGATGCTAGTCCTATCAGGGTAGTCCCACCGCAAACCTTGCAACCAGGTGAAAAGGTTCAAGGTATCCCTGATGTGCCTGTTCAAACTGAATTAAACCCAGAGCATCCAACCTCTGATGAACCCAAGATTGATGCTGTAAATGACTTAACTGAAGAGGAGGATGAGTCTAAGGAATCTGATGAGGATGATAATCCTGATGATGATCAAAGAAAAGGCGTTAAAGCTACCAATGTTGAATCTCCACAAGTTGAAATGACTAATGAGCAGAGAGCTAACATTGAGTTGAGTATGAGGGAAGCAAAAGGAAACATCCTATGGTTGTAAAGCTGAGAAAGCATGGAATAAGTTTTGAAGCTTTGGCTGATCTTGATGATGATCAGTTGCAAAAGAGACTTGATAAGGAGAGGGATGGTTTCAAGAAAAGGATGGAACAAAAGAACAGAGACTGCCAGAAATACAGAGAAGATCTCAGAAGGCATAATTATTTAGAGAAGGATCTGTCTCACTTCACAGTTGACCAACTCCAAGACCTTTACAACAGTGAAAGAGAAAAGGTGATTGAAAAATGTTTGAAAGAGAATGAGATGATTGAAAAGTTGGAAACTCTGAAAGAGATGTTTGGAGGCATGTGTGGATACTCGCTTGAGAAAGGGTTAAAGCCTGAAATTGTTGAGAACCTATCCAGAGAATCAGTGTTGGATCAGTACAATAAACTGAAAAGAAAGGAAAAATTGAAGAGAGTCCAAACTGAGAACTCTACTAAGCAAACTGAAACTTCTGTTGAGCCTCCAATAAAGAGAAGAAAGATAATGACTCTGAGGGAGAAACAGAAGAAGCAAGGTGAAAAGGAAATGTCCAAGGAAGTTCTTGTTGTAGAAAACCCTACTCCACAAGAAGTGGATCCTGAACCTGAAGATGAACCTTGTGTACCTTGGGAAAATGAAGAGATAATCAACATTCTAAGGAACATAATGATTACTCAAAGGGGAATGGATGAAGCCTCTTTTAATGCATTGGAAAAGGAGGATTTGAAATACCTCTTCTATGCCCAAAAGGCTCAATGGCAGAAAGCTCTAAGGGAAGGTGAGAACCCTAGATACTTTGCAGATGGGAGTTTTGTACCTGCTGGTTTGTCAAAAACTCCTAGTATGGAAAAAATATTGCTAGCTCTTAAAGATGCAGGAGCAAATGTTGTTGAGCTTGCCAACCTTCCAACTGAAATGGTAGAAGCAGTCTACATCAAAACTTTTAATTTGGGGCCTAGAAAACCCAAGAAGTCTATTCCTTTCTGGCCACCAATTTCAAGAAGATATCCACAAGGTGGAAGAGGTGAAGGTGGAAGAGGAGAATCAAGTAGATCTGCACAACAAAGAACAACAAGACCACAATCAGATGTGGATCTTCCTAGAGAAATTTACTATGATTATGTGTGTGAATGCTTAAGAGTGATTATGGAAAGTAGACAACTAAGAGATATAGTTTTGAGAAGTGATTTCTATGAATATACTCAAGAACAATTAGAAAGAATGACAACACTCACTTTGTATGATTATAAAAACAGAAACAGAGTGGCTGGAAGACAAATGAATGATCTTTCAAAAATTCTTAAGAGATGAAGCCGACAGAGGATTCAGATTCCTAAAAGAAAAGAGAAACTGGAGGACTGCCCAACTTCACAGATCAAAGAGAACTGCAAAGTTAAGAAGGATGGACATAGCTGAAAGGGACTACAAGATGAATGTCAGAGACAAGAATCCACTGTCAAACATGAACACATGCATAATTCTTGAAAGAAGAATGATACGCCCTAACTACACAGTCCAAAGAAATGGCATCATAACTGAAGTTGAATACAAAGAAGATGCTGACCATTACTTACTGAGAAACTCTGATGGAAAAGTACTGGGGATTATCAAGAAGGATGAAGACTTGAATTGCTTACATGATGAAGATCTAATGGATATTAGGTACTTGGTCATACCAGATGGTCATACTCATTACCAAGCCCTTGATATTTTCAAAATGAGAGCTGCATCAGTGATCACAAACAGAAGGCAAGCCGCATACAATGCATGGAAGAGACAAAATTCCTAGATTAGGCTTTGATATGTAATGTCTTCGGACGAATTTTTGAATATGTAATTTGTTTATGTTAATTGATTATGTAATTTGACTTTTAATTTGATGTGTATTTTGACTAAGTGTAAGTAACCTTAGAAATGTTTTGGATCAGCTGAGGTGTTCCAATCTAGGGGGAGATTGTTAAGTCAAACAATTGAACTAAGGGGGAGATTGTGAGACAAAGATTTGTTCTAAAGAGACATATGGGAGATTGGAATCTTCTCAACCTTCTCAGAATTCGCTAAGTATGGATCCGGGCACACCTTAGACTTCCGAGCAAGCTTTTACTTAGCCGGGTATGATATTTTGTCTATCGGGCAGGGTCTTCTATAAGTCTTATTTAGTGAATATCCGAGCAGGGTTTGCAAATTAGTGTATTACCGGGTATGGTTCACTAGTGTGTGCAAGTCCGGGCAAGGATCACTTTATCAAGCAGGTTTGTTCTTCAAAGCCAAGTTAAGTTCACTCCCGAGTAAGCTTTTTGGCTAACCAAGCTCATGAAGCGAAGTGATTGGAAGACCGAGTAAGGTATTCATTAATAAGTATGGTCCAAGTAAGCTTGATAATTTTATGATACATCTCAAGTATCATCGGGCAAGGTTCAACTTAAGCAAGGAACAGTGCTACCAAGTACACTTTGCTAATAAGCTATTCTCTAGCAAAGGGTTGAAGGGACCATTGAAGAACAAGGTTGCTCGTAAGGGTTTGTCGGGCAAAGTCTGGAAAAGTCAAGAAGATTGAAGTCTAGCCGGTGAGTATTTTACTTGGTAAAATACTCTTCAAGTAAAGTCCACCCAGAAACTGATTCCGAGCACACTTTTATATTACCAAGTCCTAAAGGATGGCAGAGCATACTCGGAAAGACAAGATTGATGCAAAGCATACCCGGAAGACTTGTTTCACACTTAGAATATTTCTGAATATGTAATTTGAATATTTATTTATGTTTAGGGTCTTCTAGAAGGAATGACAGCTATACACAGATGTCAGGCCTATAAAAGGAATAATTAGGGCACACCTGAGGACAGCACACACAAGGCAGACAGACACATTAATTAAGAAAGAATATTGTGTGTGACGGCTGTCTTAATATAGTACGGATAAAACCTTCCTTTAAGAAACCCTAAATCGATTATCCACTTTGTATGATTGATATTATTTAAATGGAAATCTTTTGAGTAAATCTTGTTTTGTGTTGGTTACCTTTGAATACTGATTAAGCAACCATATGTTTGTTATTGATTCCGACTTTAACAAAGGGTAATCTTTCTAAATATAGCAACCCGTCATCAACTCCCTTGTCGACACATCTATTTGTGTGAGTTATGGCATGATTTGAGTAAGATCCAGCTAAAATCGGGGACCTGACATGTATGATATATGTGATAGATACGATTGATTACTTGTCGGTACATGAACGATCTTTGGATATTGCACGTACTGTCAGGTTATAATAAAGATATGAATATTGTATGTAATGTAAGGATGATGTATGAACGTTATGAAAGAAAGCTTGTCGGTACGTGAACAATCTTCGGATATTGCACGTGTCGGTAAAGGAAATGATCTCTAAGTGATTATAAGTGTGTGAATGTTATGGTGTGACTTGCTTATTATTTAAATGATACACTGATAAGTAGTGTGTTGTAGACAAGTAGATGAAAGTGTGATAAAAGTGGTAAGGGGTCTATTAAGGGTGTTAGTGGCATAACGATAGTGCGTGATAGGGTAAGTCTATACGTGCTTCCGTTATTAAAGTGGCATAATGAGAGAACGTGGGAGGACAAGCCTCTACGTGCCTCCGTTATTGAAGTGGCATAATGAGAGAACGTGGGAGGATAATCCTCTACGTGCCTCCATTATTAAAGTGGCATAACGAGAGAACGTGGGAAGGTAAGCCTCTACGTACTCCCGCAAACAAGTGGCTAAGACGTAAGTGACAGGTAAGTGGTTAAGAGGTAAGGTAAGCAGTATAGATAATGGACTATGTGTATTCAGACACGTATATAATTGCATGTAATGGTTGTATGTAAGTTGCTTGATTAACTAGAACTCACTCAGCGTAGCTGACTTTTAGTATGCGCGCAGGTGAGTAGGATGAGGTAGCTCGCTTGAGGCGTACACGTGGCAAGCAAATAAGAGACTGGCATCGGAATACGCGAGACGTTTATTAGTTTATGTTTAATGTTTGTTTATTTTAAAAGACAAAGATGTTTGTTTAAGACAAGTTATGTAATGTTTAATGAAAGTTTTTATATTTATCGAATGTTTTTATTAATTCTGATGATTAGAACTATGTTAATGAGTAAATCCAACGTCCAAATGTGAGGTACTGGTAACGGGGCCTTACAAGTTGGTATCAGAGCAAAGTTCGAGAGATTTAAGCATCTTACATGCTTAGACTCGAACAGAGAATTGGACTTAAGTAAGAAGATGCTAGTTCAGGAATGCCACGTGTCACTCAAGCAAGCTCAGTAAAGGTAAAGTGTATGGTTAAATAATAAATGTTAATGTTGTCTAGATTGATATGGATAGGATTTCTTGCTTGTTTATCTGTTTAACTGTTTGAAATTAGAATTAGCACAAATAGACTCATAAAGGGAAGTGTATAGGACACGGAAAGTAACGTGATCAGCTAATCATAACTGGCCACTGTTATTACCTGTTAGCCTTACTATCCTTGTACTAAATAGTTCCTTGAGTGATGACGTTTATGTTTTCTCGTTTAGAATAGAATGGCTGGAACGGGAGGTAATGTGGGAACTTGAGGAATTGTGAGAGCTGGAGGTCGCACTGGACGTCGGGGCAGGCCTCGTGGTGCCCAACAACCTTCGGTTGAGACAGCTTCCAACACCGGAGGTGAAGGAAGCGTAGCTGGAAGAAACCCGAACAACAACGAAGGGGTTCAACTGGATCCCGCAATTCAAGCAACTATTGTTCAAGCTATAGCTACTGCTGTGAAGAATATGACTTATGGAGGGTCTGCTGGAAGCCTTGAAATAACTGCTGAAGGGGCGAGTGGTGATGGTAGGAGAGATGAGGAAGGAGAGAGGGAGGCCTCGAGTGGGGTTATGTCTATGAAATTCGATGATAGGAAGAGAGGTTGAGGTGGGTGCAACTATAAGTCCTTCAAAGGATGTGACCCGCCAAAGCTAACTGGATTGGAAGACGCAATCGCTACTCTTCAATAGATAACCGCCATGGATAAAATCATTCGCATTAGCGAATGACGTCCTGATCAAGCTGTGGGTTATGCTACTCAATCATTCGGTGACGAAGCAATGTACTGGTGGTAGACGGTCGAACAGAGGAAAGGTCAGGAAAAGATTAGGGCAATGCGGTGGGAGGATATGAAAGAGTTAGTGATGAAAAGCTTCTGTGCTGATGCCGAGGTTAAGAGGGCCGAGATGAAGTTTCTGAATCTGAAGGCGGGCAAGATGACACATCACGAGTACACCACTAAATTCAACCGCATGTCTAGGCTGGTGCCTGACATGGTGAACACTGAGGCGAAACGGATCAAGTGCTATGTTAGGGGGCTTCCCCAGAAGGTCCTAACGTTAGTCAAGGCTAACAAACCTACTACCCTTGAGTCAGCAGTTGAGTTAACAGAGATGGTTTATGATAATCTGGCGGCGGATGATGTGGAAGTTGAAGATAAGGAAGGAGGGAAAGGAACCAAACGGTCTGCAGATGTCATGGAGTATAAAGGGAAGAAGACACAAAATATTGCAGGCAAGGAAACATGCAAAATGTGTGGGAAAATGCACTTGGGAGAATGCAAGGCTGGTCCGAACCAGTGCTACCGATGCGGGAAGAAGGGACACATCTCTCGTGAATGACCCAAGGACCAGAAGTGTTACAAGTGTGGTAAGTCGGGTCACATAGCTAGGGATTGCAAGGAAACAGAGGCGGGAGGATCGAAAGGGTGAAGGCTTACGAAACTGCAGAGAGGAGTGCTCGACGAAGGAATAATTGCTTACGTATTAGTTTTTTTTCGTTTTAAGTATGATTGCCCAAGAACTTGAATTGTGTTAAGATTTAAAACTTATGCTTATCTATGACGTGTCATATATTGGGTTTGATTATGAATGATTATTTATGTTATAAATGTCGTTTAGACAATAGTGTTAAGCAATACGAAACAAAGTCCATTGGAAGGACAAGACGAGACTTGAAACATCGAGGGCCTCATGGACAAGCTACCTCGAATAGCTAAAGCACATGAACACCGCTCGGTGACTACAAGTCAGGAGTAAGGTGGATAACCTATAATGCAAAGACGATCCAAGAGAGTACGTGAATACGGGAAGTGTTCCTTTTGCCAAGGATGAGCTAGGTTTCGGGGACGAAACCTCTTTAAGGAGGGAAGACTTGTAACATCACGGATTTTCAAAGAATAATATTTAAATATATTATTTATTTATGGCTTAAAAATTATTCGGAGTAATAGAAAAATTATAATATTAAATAGAGAAAGATTTCGTTAAGTTGTCGCGTGTAAAATAATTAATTAGTATTAAAGAAAGAAAGGATCATGGACTAGGAATAATTAAGGTGGGTTAAAGGGTAATGGGCCTTAGGTCCATGGGATTTAAGGGGTATAAGTACTCCCTTAAATCATCCTAAAATCCTAACTCTCATTTCCGTCCTTTCCTAATCTCTACACACTCAAGGACACACACACACCTTCCTTACTATATATAAACGGCCAAGAGAAAGAAGAAGATCCGAGACCAAAACCAAGCCAAACATAGATAGATCTTTAATATATAGATAGATACAAGATTCAAGATTTATAATCAAGCTAACCGAGACCAAACGAACCCGGGAAGGTATGTTTTTGATATTAAAGTTTAAGTTTTTATAAACGTTAAGCTTTGAAACTTGAAACAATAGTAGATCGGGTCTAAACGGAACGTAAAGTAACGAACTTGATGTTAAAAATGAACCTATTGAACCCATGAACATAAATTGCTTGTTTAAAATGAACCTTAAATCTAGTTGGAACAATTTAATTTAAAAGATCAAACTTTATAGTTATTTCGGGTCACGTTTGGGCAAGGAAGGTGATCGGGAACGATTATGGATTAGTGCCAACTCATAATGAGGTGTTGTGACAAAACGAGTGGCTTTAACGCGGATAAAGGATCGAGACCGTGACCATTTTGTGCAGACCAACTGCTGTCCTTATTGTCGCACACAATAAAGTCGCTTACAATCACCATCGATCATAATTAGATCCGATTACACGTCACTCGATCACACAGATCGTTTACAATAGAGGTCGCACACACTGAAAAACGATTAGAATGTTAAATTCGCTCGCAATGAGACGATTACATTGAATTCGTTCAGAACAAGTCGATTACTATGGGATTCGCTTACAATTATGTTAAGTTCGCTCGCATACAATTTGGAAAGTCGATTACAATCGAACTCGCATACTTTGTGACTCGATTACAGTTGTATGCGATTTATGCAGAAATGGAGTACAAGCTAACTATCAGTCAATCGATACTCGATTACAATGAATAAACTACACTGAAATCGTTTACAATGTATACGTATGTGTATATCCGCATACGTTGGCTGATCGATTTCCGATAGGGCCGATTACAAGGTCTGATAAGATGCGGGATGGATTGATAACAATATGGGGTCGATTACAGTTGAAATCAATCACCTTAGACTCGCATACACTTGTTCGATTACAAGTAATCAATCAATTTCATCATCATCGATCTCATTGTAATCGATTTTGGGGTTTCAAAGGTTTGGAGCTGCAGTAAATAGGAGGTTTGGGCCTGATGTTAAAAGATAAGGAGGACTTGGGCTTATTTTCTTATTACCAACACACGGCCCAAGATCCAGCCAGGCCCAAATACAAACCCGAGCCCTATTACACTCCTTACACTCGATCACTTATAGTTCTATTACATTACGAAATGATTTGATAAATTTGTAATTGACCTCGTTGAGAGCCCGAGAGTACGTATAAGTATAAAGAAATACTTGCTTAAGTATACACCTAAGATCACACTTGGAGGTCCACAAGTATGGGATAGCCCGTGTGTCCTATACATACACACATACGTCTAAATACGAACATGCTTATAAACACATGACAGTTTACGAGGAGGGACGTGAACTCGATAAAGAAAAGAATATTAAAAGAATATTTAAATAATCGAGTCTTAAGATAATAATAAAATTTTTATGAAAGAGAAAATAATAACAAAATAATTATAAAACCTTACATTAGGGTTTGTAGGAAAAATAATTAGTAAATGAAATCTAACAAGGTGAACCGTTCATACCAGACTTAGTCATTTCCAACTGAAATACAAATAGGATGAATATTAATATGCTTACCCTATATACACTTAGAATGGCGCATTTAAAGAAGGGAATTACGATAAACGGAGAAAGAAACAGGATCCAGGTGAGTTTCTAGCCCCTTTCCTTGTTATGTTTTCGGGGTTGTGTGCATACTCGATGTGATAGTTAACACACTTACCTTAAATGGTAATTGTATGTCATGTATGATATATGTGACAGGTACGAGTGATTGCTTGTCGGTACATGAACGATCTTCGGATATTGCACGTACTGTTAGGTTACAAATAAATATATGAATATTGTATGTAATGTAAGGATGATGTATGAACGTTATGAAAGAAAGCTTGTTGGTACATGAACGATCTTCGGATATTGCACGTGTCGACAAAGGAAATGATCTCTAAGTGATTATAAGTGTCTGAATGTTATGGTGTGACTTGCTTATTATGTTAATGTTAAACTGATAGGAAGTGTGTTGTAGACAAGTAGATGAAAGTATGATAGAAGTTGTAAGGGGTCTATTAAGGGTGTTAGTGGCAAAACGATAGTGCGTGATAGGGTAAGCCTATACGTGCCTCCGTTATTAAAGTGGCATAATGAGAGAACGTGGGAGGACAAGCCTCTACGTGCCTCCGTTATTAAAGTGGCATAATAAGAGAACGTGGGAGGACAAGCCTCTACGTGCCTCCGTTATTAAAGTGGCATAACGAAAGAACGTGGGAGGGTGAGCCTCTACGTACTCCCGCAAACAAGTGGCTAAGACGTAAGTGACAGGTAAGTAGTTAAGCGGTAAGGTAAGCAGTATAGATAGTGGACTATGTGTACTCGGACACATATATAATTGCATGTAATGGTTGTATGTAAGTTGCTTGATTAACTAAAACTCACTCAGCGTAGCTGACTTTTAGTATGCACGCAGGTGAGTAGGATGAGGCAGCTCGCTTTAGGGGTACACGTGGCAAGCAAATAAGAGACTGGCATCGGAAGACGCGAGACGTTTATCAGTTTATGTTTAATGTTTGTTTATTTTAAAAGACAAAGATGTTTGTTTAAGATAAGTTATGTAATGTTTCATGAAAGTTTTTATATTTCGCGAATGTTTTTATTAACTCAGATGATTAGAACTATGTTAATAAGTAAATCCAACATCCAAATGTGAGGCACCGTTAATGGGGCCTTACAAGTTGGTATCAGAGCAAAGTTCGAGAGATTTAAGCATCTTACATGCTTAGACTCGAACAGAGATTGGGATTTAAGTAAGAAGATGCCAGCTTAGGAATGCTATGTGTCACTCAAGCAAGCTCAGTAAAGGTAAAGTGTATGGTTAAATAATAAATGTTAATGTTATCTTGATTGATATGGATAGGATTTCTTGCTTGTTTGACTGTTTAACTGTTTGAGATTAGAATCAGCACAAATAGACTCAAAAAGGGAAGTGAATAGGACACAGAAAGTAACGTGATCAGCTAATCACAACCGGTCATTGTTATTACCTGTTAGCCTTACTATCCTTGTACTAAATAGTTACTTGAGTGATGACGTTTATCTTTTCCCTTTTAGAATAGAATGGCTGGAACGGGAAGTAATGTGGGAGCTGGAGGAATTGTGAGAGCTGGAGGTCACACTGGACGTCGTGGCAGGCCTCGTGGTGCCCAACAACCTTCGGTTGAGACAGCTTCCAACACCGGAGGTGAAGAAAACGTAGCTGGAAGAAACCCGAACAACAACGAAGGGGTTCAATTGGATCCCGCAATTCAAGCAGCTATTGTTCAAGCTGTAGCCACTGATGTGAAGAATATGACTCCTGGAAGAACCCAATGTATGCTTTGAAAATTTGAAAAAACAAATGGAAACCATGTGATCACTCAAGATTTTTTGTGGGTCCTTTTAAATTCCTTGTGGTACGTATCTATTGCTCAATATAGTGATGAATTGTGTTAATTGAAAAATGCTTAAAAACTCTTTGTATATGTGTGTATAGTAATCAAATGTTTGGTAATTGTACATGTGTGTAGTGATGGACTGTGGTAATTGTATCTTGTATATAAATAGGTGTATACAAGGTCATAACCGTTTGTACACCTGTTTATAGTTTGTATATTCATACATACGTATATAAAAAGTTATAAAATGTTTTGCACATATGTGTATATTAATCAAAGTGCTTAGTAATTGTTGTACATGTATGTATAATAACAGTACCTAGTTGTACTTGTAGCTATGCATAAATATGTGTATAGAAAAAGTTATACAACTATTTGTACATATGTGTATACTTTGTTTATGCATGCATACGTGTATAAAAAAGTTATAAACTGTTTTGTACATATGTATATAGTAATCTAAGTGTTTTGTAATTGTTTTACATATATGTATACAAATAGTAACTAGTTGTACTAGTATCTATGCATACACATGTGTATAGAAAAAGTTATATAACTATTTATAAATATGTGTATAGTTTGTTTATGCATACATATGTGTATAAAAAATTAGAAACTATTTT
The DNA here is from genome assembly GCF_021521415.1 of Bidens hawaiensis. Classification (NCBI taxonomy): domain Eukaryota; kingdom Viridiplantae; phylum Streptophyta; class Magnoliopsida; order Asterales; family Asteraceae; genus Bidens; species Bidens hawaiensis. The sequence continues at coordinate 231,056 of NW_027494678.1, read as the reverse complement.
GTACATATTTGTATAGTAGTCAAAGTGATTAGTAATTGTGTACATATATGTATAAATAACAATGCCTAGTTGAACTTGTAGATATGCATACATATGTGTATAGAAATAGTTATATAAGTATTTGCACATATATGTATAGTTTGTTTATGCATACATATGTGTATAAGAAAAGTTACAAAATATATTGTACATATTAGTATAGTGATAAAGTGTTTAGTAATTGTTGTACATATATGTATATTAACAGTAACTGGTTGTACTTGTGGCTTTTGTATCTAGACGGTGTTACATGCAAAGGTTTCGATAACGAGAGGACATTGGCGCTAATTGCTTATTGGACATGAAAGAGAGAAGAAGATAGACCATCTCAAGAAGATTTGAATTGGGGATTTGGAAAAGAAGAATTAAGAGAGTTATATGTTGATGAGAATGACTATGATATTGAAAGTGAAGAAGATGTTGAACTTAATAATGAAAGTTTTGAGGTAATATTTATAATAAAGAACATAGCTTGGATGGGTTTGTGCATTCCCTTGAGAAGTGCCCTATATCATTTCCGTCGAAGCTTGTCCTTATCAAACTAATCTGGTTCCATCAGAATTCTTAAAGTTGTTTCTTCCTTACTTCTTCATGAAGTTTGACGCATGATGAACAATCATGGCCATCTGGTACTTGATGTCCATTTTCTTGAGATCTTTTTTTGTAGATTTCAGGAATGTATCCTTGTTGAAAAGAATGAGGTAGAAGCTTTCCCTGCAACAACTCCTCATGACTTGACAGAAAGGCATGAAACACTGACTTTATGGTGGAAGTCAAGTCAGATAGATATGTTATTTGCAAGTTCGTTGTTCTCTTGATGGTGATTATGCTACCGTTCCAGGTGTAGGGCAAGGATTTCAATAGCTTATCATTGATTTCAATTTAATCATAATCAATCTCGGCACTCTTCATCTTGGTGATCAATGTCTCATACACGTGGATGAGTGATCCAACATTTTCTTATTGTATGTGAATGAACATATTGAATTCACCCTTTAACATGGTCTTCTTACTGTTTCTCATCTCCACATTCCCTTCACATTTGTTATGCATAGCAGCCCATAAACCTTTTGCAGTGGTGTGATCTGTTAAAGGTTGAGCAAGTTATAGTAAAAGGCAAACACTCAAATCACCATAGGCCTTCTGATCATCACTCAACATCCTTTTTTAATCTTTAGTATATTTCATTATAGTTTTCGGAACTGGTCCATCATTCGTATCAGTAGTGGGAATGTGAGGTCCGATTGATCTGAGAAGAGCATAATTGGTGATTCTTATATAGTTCTTGAAACGCCACTTGAACTCCTCAAAGTTTTTATCCCACTTGAGTAGTTTTTGAGGTTTATTGGTAGTTCCAGCTTCATTTTCCAAGATAAGGTAGGTTTTAAAATCCTCAGGATCAGTTGTCATCTTGCAAATTTCTAATTTAAGTAAAACAGTTCAATAACAAGTTCTACTAATAGTTCCAAGTCCAAGAATATTATCACACCCCACTTTTAGGCCTAGGAGTGTGACCACAATTTGGTACACGTTTTGTAATTATATCAGAGTTTATTGGTTAATTTTAGCATAAGACTTTAGGTTGTTTAGAATATTAACTTACATTGAAAATTTACTTGGGAATTAAATACCCAAGTATTCGTTTACAAAATGCGAGTTTTTATTAGAAGGATTTTTATTATAAAAAATTGAGCCATCTTGTAACGCGCTTTAACTCCATGATGACTTCAATCCTTTCTACTTCTTATAATACTTAATTACCTACATTGGGTGGAAAAATACGTCATCTATGTGCTCGTAAACACGTATGACTCCATAAAAAATTAAACAACAATTACAATACAAACATAGTTTTCTGTGCAAGCTCAGCAGAAGTATTTCTACTTTCGAGATTTATACCACTACCCTACACACACAAAAGTGTTCTCTGAGCCATGTAGCCCCTAATGGATAACTAGTTATGACTATTAGCCCGCGGTCATGTAGCCTTTGACTGTTTAGGCTAGACAGTTATATACGGATCCAGACACATGTGTGCTCGGTGTTAGTTGATTTTATTTTCTATCTTGTATTATAACGTTTTAGAGATCACATAATCTCATGTAAACATTGACTGATTCTTTAAGACAATGTAGGTTCCCAGCCGGATCTACACGGAATATCTCGTTCTACGTAGGTGCGGAATCCCTACGTAAGACGTTACGAGTGTAGAAGACGATATACGTTAACACAATCGAACACACGTTACAATAAGCAAAGACACGTTGTATATTGCAACTGGAAACACGTGATATCAATCACTGATTACACAACTCGTTACAACTCGATAACTGATTAACTCGATCAACTTCAAACTCAGCCGTAACCTAATCTATATATAATCACGACAACTTCGCCTGGCATGTTCAGGCGAAGTTGTCCCTAACTTCGCTTGTTCCACAAGTTCGCCTATATCAAGCGAACTTGTGATAACTTCGCTTACATACATAACACAAATCCAACTAACACGATTACAGACACTTGACACTGAACTACTGACATCATGCACCAACAGACTCTCCCTTGGCAGTAGCTTCATATCTCTATCTTCAAACACGTGTCTCGTAATCTTCAACAATCTTGCGTCTTTCATCTTCAAGCATGAACTCCTTCTCGTACACAAACGGAAACAACTCTTTGATATTTCCTCGCTTCGTCTTTCCAAGCAGGAAGATCGAATATCTTCTTCTCATTCAGCACCTGCAGATCAGCTTGAGACAAGTTCACTAGATGCATCGGATCATATACTCTCAGCAGCTCTTGTTCATCTTCGTCCTCCATTACTGCTTCAGCTGTCTCACAATCTACATACCACCACTTCAGATCTTTCAGCACATCCTTGGGCATTTGTTTCATCGGCACTTCTTTTAGACACCGGATCGGCTTATACTTCATGATCATCCAAGGCTTGCCATCTGCTCTCAATCCTCTATCTTTGTCTTCAATAAGTTTTCCCTTTTGTGGTTTCAACAGCTCGAACTTCTTTTCTTTTATACTTTCCTTCCAAACAATCTTCCCAATGACTCTAGCCATGTTATCATCGCTCCTGTTTATTAATCCCAATCTGGCTAAGTCCTTCACTTCACATTCAGGCAATGTATTCAACGATCTCAACAGCCTTTTGAAGTACTGAACACCATCATATCTCTTAATCACAAAGAGCCTCAACTACTCATCATACATCCAGCAAATAATCCCCTTTCTCGATTCAGCATAACCTCTAATGTTGTAACTCTTCTTAAACATAGCAGGGACCGCCGGTTTCTTCGTTTTTACGAACCACTGAGCGTAGCCTTCTTTCCATCTTGGCTGCTCTTCCCATTCCGTCTCATCACTTCCCATATCTTGACTCATATCTGCCTTATCGACTTCCGAAATCTCATGCTCCACATTCTCCTCTACTACTTCCGGAATCTCTACTACTTCCTATATCTTGACTCATATCTGCCTTATCGACTTCCGGAATCTCATCACTTCCCATATCTTGACTCATATCTGCCTTATCGACGTCGGGAGATGAAATTATTTTTCAAGTTTACTACTTCGTAAGAAGTTCCTTTACTATGTTTAACAGAAAATTGATCCAACCTTGGAAAGTGATAGATATACTGATTCTGCGTGCTTAACTAGTGAAGTTATTAGGCCTAAAAGACTTTAGAACAGTCATTGTATGTCATGGTAGCTTCTTATGGTGCGTAAAAGTAGAAGTGATACTAACTAAATCTACTCGATTTTACGTGGAAACTCCTTAAGAGTTATGTATGTCTCCATATATATCTTTCCGAATGATAGGCAGAAAAGCGATTACCCAGTCATACACGAGCCCGTTAGTGTTCTGATTCCCGTGAAGATAGCGTGTCAAGAAACTGCAGTGATCCAGATTCGAGACTTGCAGTAGTTTATCTGAAGTTGTGTAAATACTTAAAAAAAAAAAAATGTGTGTGTGTTATTGAGACATTCTAGAGTTCATAATGTTAAGACTTCTCAATCAAGATGCAAGATAGAGAACGGGATGAAGAGTCTAAAGATCGAAGAGTACTTACTATTTAATCAGACACTACGGGTCGAGGTCAACTTGGGGTGACTTGGGGAAAGCCAAATACGCTTTGAGAATAGATAGGAGGCATCACAATCTCTGAGTTGTTGCCCACTTAAGTTTTGAGCTTAATTGAACCTAACCCGTATCACAGAAACGATGAAAACCATTCTAAGTTATTTACCTGCTTACAACCTGTTTCTTTATTTCATAATACAGCTGAACACGGATCTGTGTGACAGTCACGTAGTTAGTATGATTCATGTTCGGATCTTTTCTAAAACATGGTAGTCCCTGTCGAGACTGAAATTTGATCCCGTGTACTTTAATTTTTAAAAGTTTTTTTCTACTTATGTAGTTGTATGATTTTATACCTGGTTACTTGGTCTTGATCGTATCATTTAACGCTTTAAAGGTTGTTTTAAAACTTAATTGCAAATTTTTCAAATTATGGGGTTTGTTTTGTAAAATTTTAATATCGGCGAAGTTGTGCATAACTTCGCCTGCAATAGGCGAAGTTATCCATAACTTCGCCTGTATAATTTTGACCCTATATAAAGAAATTTCAATGGTCAAACTGTTCATTATTTCAAAACCCAGCGAACTTATTTCCTAAACCCTAAGCGAACTTATCGTATCGATCTCATCTGTGTTAATCTTTCTCGATTACAAATCCGATTAAAGGTGTGTAGGCTTGTAGTGTCGTAGACTCACTATCCTTGACGTTAATCATCGGTCGTTTCGACCCGATTCATGACCCCGTTTATTCGAAACTTCATTACCCGATTTTCAAACTTACTTTCACGTGGTAGTAATGATACTAATCGTCTAGATCGCCTTAAAAACGTGTTTTACGAGATCCGCGATCTCCAAATTGACCTAATTCACCTCGTTCAAAAAAAACCTATCTGTTGCCGATTCATATTCGGCGAAGTTACAGTTTAGGCGAAGTTATCCGTAACTTCGCCTGAGTTTTAACTTCGCCTTATAATTAATTATGTAACAGTATTTGAGGCGATGTTGTGGTTAGGCGAAGTTAACATTAACTTCGCCTGGCCCTTTTCATTTAACATTTATTAAGCGAAGTTCAAGTTGAGGCGAAGTTGTTCCCAACTTTGCCCCACCTCTAACTTCTCCTATACAGAATAAATCATAACTTCGCTCATGGTAAGAGGCGAACTTGTGATTTTCCTTGACGTTTATCTAACTTAGCCTGTTTGTTGCAGAAATGGCTGCTGTAGCTGGAGCAGGCGGGGCAGGTGGTGATGATGGAGGAGACAACCAAAGACAGTTTTTCCCGGGTCATAACATGTACATAACATTAGACCCGGACGCGAGTGGTGTTGATGATTTCCACGAGATCATCACATTCTTACTCCGCTCGCGTATATTCCACGCGATTACCACAACGCTGCCGATATCCTTGCCAAACATTGAGGATTTTTGGCAGACCGTGGAATATGACTGTCGCGTCTAGCCCCCGGTGATGCGAGCAACGGTCAACAATCAGATTGTTCAGTTCTCATCTGAACAGATCCGGGCGGCTTTGCAGTTTGGAGATGCGACGAGAGACGATCCGACAGATTTCATAGCTCCATTCCGAGATGGTGCGTTTCTGAGAATGGGATACTCTGGTCCCTTGGGAGATACTCAGAGACGGAAGGGGTTCTTACTAGATCAGTGGCGCTTTCTCATGCATGTCATGATCGTGTGCATGTCAGGGAGAAAGGCTGGTACTGATGGGATGGGCGCGACCATGCAGTCGGCGATGACTGCTCTGACTTACAATAAGCGTTACAGCTTCAGTCAGATGGTCTTCTATGAGATAGATCGATAAAGAAGAGCGGTGGCGCGTGAGAGATTTCTCATGCATCCAAGATTTCTCCAAATGATCTTGAATCATGTTGCTCCCACGCTACCTCAGCGCCGCCCGATCAGATATGTAGAAAGTGTGAGTAAAAGGATCTTCGCCCAATGCAGATCTTCCAGTGCGAGGAGCAAACCTGAGCTCCATCCTCGACATACTCCACTATTTGGGTACTTGATCAACCCGGAGTATGTGCCTGCTCGTGGGGACGAGTTTCGGGACCCGGCACCACAACAGGCTGGAGCACCTCAAGCTATACCTGCTGCTCCTGTTGTGTCACCGGAGGAAAATATAGACCTTGATGCTGCGTTTGGCGGTCAAGGCTTCTTTGATATGGATCGGGTTGATCCAGAGGAAAATGTACAAGTCTCGATTGCACAAGTCTCGAGTGTGAATGTGACTAGGACAGCTACAACGGTAGCTGATTCTGATTCTGATAATGATGTGAATGTAGCGAGACGATTTTTGGTAAATCAAGAACGTATTCATGGGAAAAGAAAGAGAACTGATGATGACAGCGAGTCAGATTTTGAAGAAGAAGTACATCAGTTGATTCGCAGATCAAGAAGGGAACGGGCAGGTGCAGGTTCGGGAGCTGGTGAGAGCTCAAGGGTGGTACGTTTCACCCCACCCGCACTGTCCGGTATGACAATGGTCCCTTCATCATTACAAGTTACAAGACCAAGCTCCACGGATGTTCCCGTGGTGGCTACCTCGTCAGCATTCGGCCTCCCACCCACTACATTCCAACTTTCGGCTCCTGAGATTGTATCGTTGCCACCTCCAACTCTTACTCCAACGAGGTCGTGGCAAGATTTATTGAGTCGACGGTTGTAGCAACTGCAGGATTACCAGTTACGTTGCCACCTGCGGTTACGTTTACGCCTACTTCTGAAGTCCCGGTTACATTGGAAATCCCTCCTCAGTACACTCAAGATATATCACATCTGAGGTTTGATTTCGATGCAACCTTATCAGACTCGGAATGAATAGCAGCACTTGAACGGGTCGTGGCAGAACAATCAAGGGTGAATCTTATCCAGACCCATGCTATTCAACGGCTCGTTGCAGAGAATCAGATACAGTCGTCCATGCTGATAGAACATGGCAAAATCTTTGATGCTTTGAAGGAGTTCTTGGCATCTCAGGGGGAGACGAGCTGTAAAGGCGATGAGTTGAGGACTAAGAAGCGAAATGATAGAGACGATGATCCCAATGCATCGAAAGGTGCAGGTGGAGAGTTGCCAAGAACTGAACAAGCTCTTGGGACTTCCACATCTCAGGGGGAGTCAACAAGTGCAGCGGGCGGTACAGGTGATGAGGTGGTGGTCGTGGACGTTGAGGAGATGGATGATGAGTTTGTAGGTGATGATGATGTATTACCGATTGAAGAGATAGAGAAGATTGGTGCAGAGATTGTTATTGATAATGAAATTGATCACATGATGTTGAGTAGTTGAAGATTAAACCTTATCGTATGCCGACGTGTTGGTTAAGTTGTGGAGGGAGCCCAACTTCACGTGTTGGTGAAGTCAGAAGGACTTCACGTGATTGGTTGAGATGATCAATTAGGCACGGGGATGCATGCATTTCAAAGACCTCAATCTATATTGTCGGAGAAGCTGAAGGGGAGATCTGATACGGAAACAAAGGACGAAGTTGTTATAACTTCGCCTATTGCGAAGTTGTTCTAACTTCGTCCTTCGTTTCCGCTGATCAGAATTGCATAGCGACGGTCACAAAATACACCAACAGACTCCCCTTTGACCGTTGCTCTCAATTCTAACAAACACAAAAGATCATTTGTTACAAAACATGCACCAACTGACTTCCTCTTAACTGATGATCTTCTGTTTGGTCTTCAACCAGCCGTGTCTGAAACTGTCTTGTAGCTTCACAAATCTACCAATCACCCAGCGTCTTCCATATCAGATCTCCCCTTCAGTGTAAGCTTCTCCGACAATATAGATTGAGGTCTTTGAAATGCATGCATCCCCGTGCCTAATTGATCATCTCAACCAATCACGTGAAGTCCTTCTGACTTCACCAACACGTGAAGTTGGGCTCCCTCCACAACTTCACCAACACGTCGGCATACGATAAGGTTTAATCTTCAACTACTCAACATCAAGTGATCAATTTCATCACAAAAACACCTTGACAGAATCTAACACGCAAGACCATTAATTAATCCGAAGCATCTTCAATCACCAGGGATAACGATCAAGAACATAAACACTTTAATTCCCAATTAAATCCAACTTGTTCCAGAATTTTCACTTTAATAAATAAGCATCACGTTTCAGGATCCAATTCTCGAACGCCTTGAAAATAACATAAATAATATGCTCTGACCGCAATCCAGTAATGACGAAAACCTTCAGTTCAATTTGACTTTCTTCAGTTGGTCAACCTCGAACAAAAACTATTTCATTGCCCACAAACACCCAAATATGTGTCAATATCCAGTTTCAATCAATATCCCATTCACAACCTCAACTCCATATCCAGAGTTGACACGTATTTGTTCACACGTAAGACCAAGAGATAACAAGTTTCACTCGTTGACGGAGCAACGTCTTCGGTCTCACAATAATCGTGTACACCTGGCCATACAGACGAAAACTCCAAACACTTTTTTTTTTTTTTTTAACTTCGCCTAAAGTCAACTTCGCCTAAAAGTCAACTTCGCCCCTCCTTAACTTCGCCTGTTCATAACTTCGCCTGGCAGATAACTTCGCCTGAGATAAGCGAACTTGTGACGTAGGCGAAGTTGTGAATAACTTCGCTTAACCTTATATCTTTGCCTAAACCCTAAAATTTAAGCGACAACTTCGCCTGAACCCCATAACTTCGCCTGCGGCGGCTGTTCGGCCAGAAACGCATCAGAAACGTGCCAGAAACACCAAAACGCAGATCTCGAACCATAGCATAAGAGCCTAAGGCTCTGATACCACTTGTAAGTCCCCCCGGGGCGTCGCCGATCGATACGAGATCCGCACGAGGTCTAGGAGTGCGGAATCCTCCTAGACTCGTTTAATGGTGTAGAAGACGAAGAACACGATTACACACATACAAACACACGAACAAACACACGAATGGGATAAACACATCTGCAGATCTTTTATATAATAACAAAACACGTCACATACCGAACATAAACAGAAACACGGCCGACCCGAGGTGAGCTCTACCTCGGGTCGTCCCACACGACTCTCCCTCTCGGTTTCTCTCTAGACAATTAAACTGATCACAAAACACTCTTAATTTCTGGATTCTCAAACCTAAACAAGACACACACACATATATATAAACAACTTCACGGGCTTGGTCCTGTAGGCGAAGTTGTTATAACTTCGCCTATGGCGAAGTTATTCTAACTTCGCCTATGGCAGAAGTTGTTACAACTTCGCCTATGGCGAAGTTGTTCTAACTTCGTCCTTCGTTTCCGCTGATCAGAATTGCATAGCGACGGTCACAAAATGCACCAACAGACTCCCCTTTGACCATTGCTCTCAATTCTAACAAACACAAAAGATCATCTGTTACAAAAATGCACCAACAGACAAACAACACATTCATCTTTTAGAGTATAAATATGTTTTGACTGATTGTAAAGGTTAACGTATTCACTTGTACCGTCGGTGTGCATTTGAAACCTTTCTTGATTGAAAATGAAAATTATATTAACCTATACATAAATAGGTCTCTAAAAATATTGGATTGTGTTTATTGATTAAGCTATTGCCCTTAAGCTTAACCTTGATAAAGTTTTCAACTTTGCTTATGAATGAAAAACACTTGTTTTAAATGTGACATTTGATATAGCATGCTTTGGCTTAATAGGTTCTAACACATTGGTGAGTCTCTCTAGGTAAGTAAACAAGCCCCGCGGTTGATTGGGATTTATACGGCTTACTTTCCTTTGACAAAAAACTCACTACTAGTGATATCCTCCTTACAATTTACTACATACCAGTCAAAATATAACTTTGTTAACATTACATCATCGAGAAGTAACGTTTATGAAAACTATTTTGTGAATGTTATAGAATATTTTCAAGGTTAAAGGTCATAGCCTCGTTTAATGTGTCAGTTATATCTTAAATATCTTAGACATAACCCCTACCTTAGTGCGAGCACTTGGAATGATAATAATAAGAAAAGAGTGAACTTGATGGGTAGGATCTTGATCAAAACATGCTTAAACGATTGATAACTTGTTTAGAGCTTCGATACATGCATGAACTTCGAGAAAACGAAGCGTCGGTGTAAGTCCCCCCGGGGCGTCGCCGATCGATACGAGATCCGCACGAGGTCTAGGAGTGCGGAATCCTCCTAGACTCGTTTAATGGTGTAGAAGACGAAGAACACGATTACACACATACAAACACACGAACAAACACACGAATGGGATAAACACATCTGCAGATCTTTTATATAATAACAAAACACGTTACATACCGAACATAAACAGAAACACGGCCGACCCGAGGTGAGCTCTACCTCGGGTCGTCCCACACGACTCTCCCTCTCGGTTTCTCTCTAGACAATTAAACTGATCACAAAACACTCTTAATTTCTGGATTCTCAAACCTAAACAAGACACACATATATATATATAAACAACTTCACGGGCTTGGGCCTGTAGGCGAAGTTGTTACAACTTCGCCTATGGCAAAGTTGTTATAACTTCGCCTATGGCGAAGTTGTTCTAACTTCGTCCTTCGTTTCCGCTGATCAGAATTGCATAGCGACGGTCACAAAATGCACCAACAGACTCCCCTTTGACCGTTGCTCTCAATTCTAACAAACACAAAAGATCATCTGTTACAAAACATGCACCAACAGTCGGCTTGTCGTGGTAATTGGCAACGCTTCCCTAGGCTAAGTATGTGTAATATGAGTGGGATTTTGGGATGAATGAGGTTCAATCATGTAACCTCCTATTTATTGGCAGATTTCGTACTCATCGCGATACGAGATGGAGTCTCCAGGTGGCCGTTGCATATCCCGACGCCGCAATTTTTGCGAGGTTGCGACGTGTTGACACGTGGCCTGTCTAAGCATGCTACGTGTTTCCACGTTGTTGGACACGTGTATCCGATTACTTAACAAGGTCGTTGTGTATTGTGATTTTCATAATGGTTTGGCCATCGTGTATCGCGAAACAGTCCAAATCTTGGTTTGTGTGAAGTTCTTTCGCTTATCACGATGTGGTTATGGTTGCCTCATCTTGTATCGCGATTGGTCAAAATTTCAGAATATTCATTTTTAGTCCTTAGACTTTAAGAGTTGATGATTTTTTTCTGAAATCTATAAGGGTAGTTTATGTGGTGTTACATCCTCCCCACCTTTTGAATAATCTTGTCCTCAAGACTTATTGGAATAGATGTGGATATTTCTTTTTCATTTCTAAGTCGAGCTCCCACGTATACTTAGGTCCTCTTCTTGAATCCCATTTGACTTTCACTAGCTTGATTCGCTTTCGTTTGAGGAATTGATCATGATATCTTCAATTTGAATCGGTTGTTCTAATAACTTAAGTTTCTCATTGACTTTCTGTAAGTCCCACCGGGGCGTCGCCGATCGATACGAGATCCGCACGAGGTCTAGGAGTGCGGAATCCTCCTAGACTCGTTTATTGGTGTAAAGATGAAGAACACAAACACGTACACGAACAAATACACGAACAAATACAAGAACGGGATAAACAAATCTGCAGATTCTTTATAATAATAATTAAACAAACACGTTACATACCGTAACATAAACAGAAACACGTCCGACCCGAGGTGAGCTCTACCTCGGGTCGTCTCTCACGACACTTCCTCTCTTTTACTCTCTAGACAAATGAACTATAACACAATACTCTTATTTTCTAGATGCAAAACCTAAACAAGACACACATATATATAGACAAAACATCTTCTCGGGCTTGGGCTTGGGCCAGTAGGCGAAGTTGTTCTTAACTTCGCCTATGGCGAAGTTGTTATAACTTCGCCTAAGGCAGAAGTTGTTACAACTTCGCCGTTGGCGAAGTTGTTATAACTTCGCCTAAGGCGAAGTTGTTCTAACTTCGCCGTTGGCGTTCCGCTGGTCTGAATTGCATAGCGACGGTCACAAAATGCACCAACACTTTCATATTTTTTAAAGGAATTGAAAAGGTTTCAACAGCTAAACACTTACGTAGGTTGGATACGTGAAATAAGTCGTGAATGCCTTTCATTTCTTCGGGTAATTCTTGTCGAAAAGCAACTGGTCCAGTTCTTTCATGTATTTTAATTGGTCCTACAAAATGTGGATTTAATTTTCCTTTCTTTCCAAATTGTACTACAACTTTCCAGGGTGATACCTTGAGTAGTACTTTATCGTCTTCTTTGAATTCTAATGGTTTACGGTGAATGTTCGCATAGATTTTCTATCTATCTCTTGCTACTTTCAATCGCTCCCGGATTTGTGTTATTTGATCGGTGGTTTATTGAAGAATTTCGGGTCTTGTCTCTGACCAACATACAGGTGTTCTACATTTCCGTCCATACAGATCTTCAAATGGCGCCATATGGATACTCGTATGATAACATTATACGAGAATATCATTTGAGAAATATGAGTATCCCAACTTCCTCCTAAATAAATTACGCAGGCACAAAGCATATATTCCAAAGTTTGAATTGTTCGTTCGCTTTGCCCATCTGTTTGGGGATGATAAGCGGTACTTAGATTTAATCGCGTCCCTATTTTCTTTAGAAAACTTGACCAAAAGTTTGAAGTGAAATGACTATCTCTATCGGAGTTAATGGATAATGGCACACCATGTAAAGATACTACGTTTTCCACATATAGTTGTGCTAACTTATCCATGCTGTATGTTTCTTGTATTGGAATGAAGTGAGCAGACTTGGTTAGTCTGTCTACAATAACTTAGATTGCATCATTTTGATGAGAAGTTTTGGGTAACATCATAATGAAATACATGGTTATCATTTCCCATTTCCATATTGGTATCTCTGGTTGTTGTAGCAATCCTAATGGCTTTTAGTGTTAAGCTTTTACCTTAGAACACGTTAGGCATTTAGTGACATACAAACCAATATCCTTTTTCATGAGTCCATAAATATTCATCTTTTAGATTGTGATACATCTTGTCACTACCCGGATGCATCATGTATTTTGACTTATGTGCTTCTTTGAGAAACTTAATTCTTAAGTTTCCGATTATTGGTACCCAAATTCTCTTACCGAGCCTTAATATTTCATCATTTCCTTTTTCCAGCTGATGATGATACCATTTCCCTTCTCGTCTTTAATGTCTCCTTCTTCTAGTGCCAACTTCTGAGCTTCATTAATCTGGTTTACTATATTTACTTTGAGCTATAGTCTGAGAGCCCAAACTCTCCTTGGCTTTAAAAGTACATGAACCAGATCATGCATGACATCATTTACTTGAAAACGTTGTGATTCAGATCGATTAGTTTGTTATTTGCTATACTAAACATTATCGCAGAATTATATTGTAAGGGTTAACAACACATTCACTAATAAGCTCTGATATATTGATATAACAACTTAGTACAAAATTATAACTGTTACCAACTATTACAAAAAATAAACATATACGCCTATTTATACTGCTACAGTGCCTACTTATAAGTCCATGGTCAGCGTATGAGACTTATACGCCCGTATAAGTCTTATACGGATGATTATGACTTATATGCTACAGATAGTTTACATATATGACAATTTCAACCCCTTACACAATACATTTGACATATTTAGCCCACTAGACCTAGAAATAGACATTAATGCTCTAACAAACTCTCCCTTGGTTATTGCTAGGTCTATAATCCATATCAAAAACTCTTTTCCGATACTCTTTCCTTGTATCTTATTCAAAAACGGCTTAGTCGATCCTTGTTGTGGTGTAGGACGAGATACTCCCATAGATATAAATTGAAATCTATTCCACGAGGCCTCAGTAACTCAATCATGATGTTTAGCATTCATCTCAGCTTCAATCCTTTCTTGTTATTCACTGACTGCCCTCCCGTTAGTTTCCCAAGCTCTACCAGAATGTATTTTATTTTCAAAGCATAAGTCCACAAATTTTTGAAAATGGCTACCTTGAGTCTTTACTTTCCCGTCCTTACATTGTATCTTGTTCACATGCAATATCTCAATATCTTTCACCGAACAGTTTACCAGCCACATTGGATCATACACCTGGATAACATCGTATTTTTCTTTCCCCCGATCTAAGTATATACTCGCTTCTCCATTCAACGCCAAATAAGACCAACAAAGGAAATAAGGATAAAAATCCTGTTCCATCGGATACAACGGTATTGTGCATAGCGAGTTTGGTCTTGTATACCTCAAAGTCCTTATCAATTCACCTTCGGGACTCTTACGATTTCTTCAATTGAACACCTTATGCAACTGAGGTATCCATTTCTTGAAATCACGTTTCGCCTCATTTACCATAAACAACCATATCCCTTCACATGGCCACTTTTTGGTTTATACAACAAATCATAATGCATACAAATATTATATGCATTAAAACCATGGCAAACTCTTCAACTCCATTAAACTATTGAAGTATTGCACTCCAAATAGTCTACGTATCCCGATTTTCTTAATCTTGCTCACATAAGTGATACTCAAACACTTTCCCATCGCAACATTCTTTTGAGTTTTCTGATAATACTCTTCAGGATTCAGATACATTTGCTTAGGAATCTCAACAAGATTTGGAAACCAATTTTTCATCTCATCTTTACTGAACTTCTTTGCTTGTTTGTTAGGAGTTGGTTCCATCTTTATTTCCTCATCAAACACTTCATCGAAAACATCAAATTCTTCTTGTTCACCAACATACTTAACCCATCTGGTTTATTAACAAATTCCACATTAGGGGATTCAACCAGTCCTCATGAATTTCCGGTTCAGGAATATACTTCTCAAAATCAAATGTTAAGTCCTCAACAAATACCTCTAACATCTTTGCCAATTCAGTCTTGTCGACAGAAATCTCCCCCTCTTCCAGTTCATTCACCATGTTAGAAACAAGAAAGCTAGAAGTAATCAATTCTTCTAATTCCTCCAGAGGCTATTCTGTTGGCTCACTTTTAGACTGTGATTCATGTTGTGGTTCTTTTTGTTGAATGCCACCACCAACAGAATCAAATTTCTTTTCAGACTTACCAGCAATCACACCAGCACCACCTTGCAATGTATCATCATCATCATCTAGATCATCAAAATTATCATTATCCGAATCACCAAAATCTAAAATCTTCTCATCTTCTTTTTCTTATTCTTCCCCTCGAAAACCTTTACTTCATCAACAACTTGAACATTTTGTTGTTCAACAGGTTGTGCAATCACAGGATCAACTTCAGATACATTAATCGGTACATCCAAACAACTAGATCGATGTGTGCAAAATTATACACATTATTTATATCATTCATCCCCGATTTTATACACTTTTCATTAAAAATTAATTAAGTTTTATACTAAATTATTTGTAACATGGATTTGTAGGTTCGAATAACGAATTGGTCCAAATAAACAAGAAATAACAACCAAAAGGACGTAATTCATAAACCGAAAAAACCGGGAATGAAGTAACAAGGTCCGAAATGGGAATGAACCAACTTGGTCCGAAGGAAAACTGGTGAACTATCGATAGAAAGAACGAAGCCGGACTAAATGAAGATCAAAAGCAAAGACAAGACTTGAAGATAAAAAGAATAACAAGACACTGGCAAAACTTATGGGCTGTAAAGATTTGAAGACTAAAGCCCAGCTGAAACTTATGACCCATAAAGGTTTCCAGCATTAGTTGACACTTATGGGTTGTAAACACCCTTACGACCCATAAAGAACCGTCGGTCATTATTGTATCACAAAATTCGTCGTCGGTGCAACCAAGATCCAGAAAATCCGGAATAGATAATATCTAGACATTAAAAAATAAAACTTATGGGTCATAAAGCAACCTTACGACCCATAAAGACTGTCGGTAGGAAACATGATCTTAAAAATCTGGAGTTGGAGATAAGATAAGATAAAAAGTTACTCTTATGGGTCATAAGTATATTGTTGAAAACATTACGACCCATAAGTGTTCCAGATTTTCAGCTATAAATAGCAGCCCGAGTTTTAGCCAAAGAGACACCATTTCTCACATCTCTTCTCTATAATTAGTTAAATAAACTTCATAGGAGTGACAAGGAGGTTCCAAGAGTCTCGAGGAGGTTCAAACCACTTCCCGGGAGTTTCGAGGTTCTTCCCGAACACCCCACGAGTAGTATGTGTTTACTTTGTAAGTTTACTTCGGTTATGTTAATTGCTATGTTAGGCTAATAATCTATTAGTTTCGACATTAAGGGCTCTATTTTGTATTATGATTAGAATGTGAAATAGTTATGTGATTTTATTGTTGAAAGGCTTCGTTTGTATAATTTCTTGAACATTAAATCCGAAACTCTGTTAGGATTCAAATTAGTTTGTTAATGAACCTGATCAATTGATTAATATGCTAATGACGTTATTCAAAGTTAAAATATGAAATATGATTCTAATCTTGATAACTAAGGAACAAATGACGGTTTTGTGTTTGTCTAATGAATTCAATCTCGTTATAGAAATAATACAATGTGATTTAGTATTCCGAACGACATGAACACTAAATGATAATTAATACTTTCATCACATGCAACTCGCACATTAAGATCCGAACGGCGTGAGCTTAGGGTAGAGATTTGGCTCTAACTAACGAACTGCACTTAGTTAGACATAGATGGAGGGAACGTCCGAATGGCGTGACGTTTAGTATTGATACCAATCTTTCAATAATACAAATCATTGCACCATAATTATTGATGATCGTAACTCGAATCAGAAGTATGAAATACCCCTTGTGTCGGAACTATCTTTAATAATTGTCTCTTTCTAAGTTAGTTATTTCACCTTTTAGTTATATGCTAATCATTTGTACTATCGCTATTTAGTTTTATGCATATATAATTTCTAATTTGCATAAAACCCCCCGTTACGAATACTAGTTCTAAATCATTCACGGTTATAAAATTGTTAAAACGCATTCAATGTGGACACGAACCTTACTTCCACTCATATTATCCCTAATAGTGTGTAGCATAGTAAGTTCACCTTTATAAATTTATTTGCTGGAGCTGACGACACCAACAAATTGGCGCCGTTGCTGGGACTGCGTTCAAAATTTCACTTTTATGCCAAGATCTTTAAGAACTGGTAACCCACTCGATATAGATCTAGAAATAGAAAAAACCGCGAAGAGATTAAGGAAACACGCAAAACTTCGAAAGAAGTTAGCAGATCCTAAAACCTCTACTCAATCACCATTGGTCGTTGACATTTGGAAAAACATTTCCTTGTCAAGTAACTCTGACTCATCTTCCACTCCCACGTCACACACTCGACTTCGACCCATGATTCGGACCCAATGGAAGTAGCAAACCCAATCGAGCAAACCTTCAGAGAATGGGTGAACGACGATGTTACCCAACAACCTCTTTGTATCAATTATCCCGCTATGCCAAATTTCGAGCTGAAATCTGGCCTTATCCATTTATTGCCAACCTTCCAAAGTCTAGAGAATAAAGATCCTCACAATTTCCTCAAAGAATTCCACGTCGTGTGCACCGGAATGAAGCCAAATGATGTCACAGAAGATCAAATCAAACTTAGGGCATTTCCCTTTTCTTTTCAAGATTCAGCGAAACATTGGTTGTATACCCTACCGCCAGGGTCAGTAACAACCAGGAATGGTCTTGCAATAACTTTTCTTGACACATACTTCCCTGAAGCAAAAGCTTCCACTCTTCGTAGAGAAATCACTGGAATCAAACAAGCAAAAAGAGTGCCTCTACATGCTTACTGGGAAAGGTTCAAGGAACTATGTAGCAAATGTCCTCAGCATGCAGTCTCAGAGCACCAACTACTTCAATACTTCTGTCAAGGAATGGCACCCATGGAGAGACGATTGTTGAGTGCCTCAAGTGGAGGAAATCTACTCGACAAAACCCCAACTCAAAGCAGAGCCATGAAGAAGAATGGTATCCAGATGTACCACGTGTTGTGAAAGGAGTGAGTACTCCCCACATTGAAACTCAATTGGCTGAGTTAACAAAAGCAGTCATGATGGTTACAAAGGATAAAACAACCGAAGCACCACAACGAGCATGTGGAATATGCATAGAAAAAGGACACCCCACTGATATGTGTCCAATGCTGCAAAAAAATGTTGAACAAGAGAATGCAGTTGGCGGATATCCTGGACAAAACACAAGGCGATACGATCAACCACGAGTAAATCAAAATTGGGGACAACCCACCAACGTTGGTTACCAACAAAGACCACCTCGATATCAACCACGTCAACCCTTTCAAACCCACAAAATTTCCAACATCGTCAACCACAAACACAACAACCAAGAAGCTCTGGAATGTCTTTAGAAGACATTGTGAAGAATCTGGCTACCAGTACTCAAATGTTCCAACAAGAAACAAAGGCCAGCATCAAGAATCTGGAGCAAAAGATGTCTCAGTTAGCTAGTTCAGTGAGTAGACTCAAATATCAAGGAAAACTACATGCACAAACAGAAGCAAACCCCAAGCACAACGCTTGTGCCATCACGTTGAGAAGTGGAAAAAGTTACGACGACCCATAATTGTAAGAAGAAGAACAAGAGGTCGTTGTTGAAAAGAAGAGTAAAGAAAAGGATACTTCCAAGTCGAATGAAGTAATACCTAAGTTCAAAGTCCCTCCTCCATTCCCCTCAAGATTTTTGAGCACGAAGAAAGAAAGAGAAGAGCATGAGATCATTGAGACGTTTCAAAAGGTGGAAGTAAATATTCCCCTCCTTGATGTTATCAAGCAAGTCCCTCGATACGCTAAGTTCTTAAAAGAAATTTGCACTTAAAAAAAAAGCTTAAAGGGAATGAAACCGTCAAGGTCAACGAGAATGTCTCAGCCGTCTTACAAAAGAAACTTCCACCAAAGTGCAAGGATCCTGGTGTTTTCACTATACCTTGTAAATTGGGAATCTAAGCATACCAAGAGCTATGCTTGATCTCGGAGCCTCTATCAACGTCTTACCATATTCCATTTTCAAAACTCTTAACGTAGGACCGCTGAAAAGGACAGGGGTAGTCATTCAATTGGCTGACAAATCCATGGCCCACCCAAAAGGTGTATTAGAAGACGTGTTAGTGCAAGTGAATGAGCTGGTATTTCCCGCTGATTTCTATATGCTAGACATGGAAGATTGTGACATTTCAGACTCAAGTTCTATTCTGTTAGGAAGGCCATTTCTGAAGACTGCTAAAACAAAGATTGATGTTTATAGTGGTACCCTCTCCATGGAATTTGATGGCGAGATCATAAGTTGCAATATTTATGATGCTATTCGGTATCCAAGCGATGTTTCATATGTGAATTGGTTAGATGTAATCGATCCTTTAACTAATGATTACTTTGAGTTATCTAACCATGACACTCTAGCACTAATCTTGAACAAAAGCCTTGATGAAGCATCAACAAATGAAATCGCTGAAAAGTTCAAACTTGAAGATGAGCTGATAGAGCTGGTATCCCTCATGGATACACAACCTAGGTATGAAACAACCAAACTGCAGTTACAAGTTACTGAACAAAAGCTCCTCCCTTCCATTGTGCAACCAGCAGATCTAGAGTTAAAGACTCTTCCTAATCATCTTAAGTACACTTATCTTGGAGATAATGATACATTGCCCGGAATCATATCCAACAACTATCCAAGAACCAAGAGGATGAATTGGTTAACATGCTCAAGCAATACAAGGAAGCAATCGGTTGGACCATAGCTGACATCAAAGGTTTGAGTCCATCCCTTTGCATGCACAAGATCCTCATGGAAGATGACTACAAGCCCACACGTGAAGCACAAAGAAGATTGAATCCTCCTATGACGGAAGTTGTTAAGAAAGAGATTCTAAAACTACTAAAAGCAGGTATGATTTACCCAATCTTTGATAGCAAATGGGTAAGTCTAGTTCAAGTTATACCCAAAAAGACCGGTATCACTGTTACTAAGAATGAACAATGAGAATTGGTTCCCACCTGTGTTCAAAATGGGTGGAGAGTGTGTATTGACTACCGAAGGCTAAATGCCTCCACTCGAAAAGATCACTTCCGTTTGCCTTTCATCGATCAAATGTTGGAGAGGTTAGCAGGTAAGACTCATTATTGTTGTTTAGATGGATACTCTGTTTTCCACCAGATACTTGTTTCACCCGAAGACCAAGAAAAGACAACGTTTACGTGCCCTTTTGGTACGTTTGCATATCGGCGAATGCCATTCGGTCTTTGTAATGCCCCAGCTACCTTTCAAAGATGCATGGTAAGTATTTTCTCAGATTATGTTGAAGAAATAATTGAAGTTTTTATGGACGACTTTACTGTTTATGGAAACTCTTTTAGTGAATGTTTAAATAATCTAAAAAAGATTTTGGAAAGATTCATTGAGACCAATCTTGTGTTAAATTACGAAAAATGTCATTTTATGGTAGATCAAGGTCTCATTCTTGGACATATTGTTCAGCAAAAGGGTAAGAGGAAGAAAAGGCAAAAATTTATGTTATCAAAACTTTACCTTACCCAAAAAGTGTACGAGAAGTACGCTTTTTTCTTGGACAAGCATGTTTTTAAAGGAGATTCATCAAAGACTTTTCGAAGATCAGCAAACCTTTGTGCGAACTCTTACAAAAAGATGTAGAGTTCGTCTTTCAGAAGAGTGTAGAGAAGCCTTCGATGCATTGAAGGAGATGTTGGTGACATCACCCATAATCCAACCACCTGATTGGGACCTCCCATTCGAGATTATGTGTGATGCTAGCAACTATGCAGTGGGAGAAGTATTAGGGAAAAGAAAAGACAAAGTGCAATACGTGATTTACTACGCTTCTAAAGTCCTAGATGGAGCTCCACGCAATTACTGGACTTCCGAAAATGAACTTTTAGCTATTGTCTTTGCTTTGGGAAAGTTTAGGCAATATCTTATCGGTAAAAAAGTAATTGTATTCTCTGACCATGCTGCATTGAGGTATCTCATGACAAAGAAATATGCCAAGCCAAGATTGATTCGATTGGTGCTTCTACTTCAAGAGTTTTACTTAGAAATTTGAGACAAAAGTGGAAAGCACAATTTGGTGGCTGATCACCTGAGCAGGATCATCAACAATGATGACCCTATGCCATTGCATGATCTGTTCCCTGATGAAAGTTTGTTTGTTGCACAACTGGCTACACCGTGGTATGCTGACATCGTAAATTACCTGATCACAGACACTTTTCCCTCCGATCTGACTCGCGCTCAAAGAGAGAAAATTAAGAAGGAGTTAAGACATTACGTTTGGGACAAGCCATACCTTTGGAAATATGGTACCGATCAAGTGATAAGAAGATGTGTCGACACAAGCGAGGTACCCTCAATTTTAGATTATTGTCACTCACAAGCAAGTGGTGGACATTTTGGTCCAAAACGTACAACACATAAGGTACTTGAATCCGGTTTTTATTGGCCTAGTATATTTTTAGATTCATATATGTTTTGCAAGTCATGTGAGAGATGTCAAAAGACTGGGAGTTTAAGATCACCAGATCAAATGCCTCTCACACCAATCCTGGTGTGTGAGATTTTTGATGTATGGGGCATCGATTTCATGGACCCATTCCCGTCTTCATTTGGTAACACTTATATACTTTTGGCTTTGGACTATGTCTCTAAATGGGTAGAGGCAAAAGCCACGAAAACTAATGATGCTAAAGTTGTTTCAGATTTTATCAAGTCCAATATTTTTAGCAGATTTGGAATGCCAAAAGCATTTATCAGTGATAGAGGAACTCATTTCTGCAACAGAACAATCGAAGCACTTTTCAAGAAGTATGGAGTTGCACATCGCGTTTCAACAGCTTACCACCCACAAACAAATGGACAAGCAGATGTGTCAAATAGAGAAATCAAGTCAATCCTAGAGAAAATGGTCAATCCAAATCGAAAGGATTGGAGCTTACTTTTGAATGATTCGTTATGAGCATACCACACAACTTACAAAACAACAATAGGTATGCCACCCTACCGACTTGTTTTTGGGAAAGCTTGTAATCTTCTGGTTGAATTAGAACATAAAGACTTTTGGGCTGTCAAACAATTCAACATGGAGATGGATGAAGCAGGAGTTTATTGTAAATTACAACTTCAAGAGTTAGAGGATATTCGTAATGATGCTTATGAGAACTCTCGAATTTACAAAGAAATAACCAAAGCATTCATGACAAGGCAATCACATGAAAAATGTTCAGTGTAGGGTAAAAGGTTTTGTTATTTTCGTCTAAACTCAAGCTTTTTCCTGGGAAATTAAGGTCCAGATGGGTTGGACCATTTGTTGTTACTAACGTTTTTCCTCATGGCGCAGTTGAGAAAACAAGCGAAAAGACAGGTAAAACATTCAAAGTAAATGGACACCGCCTAAAATTATTCTATGAAGGGTTCCATAAAGAAAATCATGACATGATTGACTTGGAGAACCCAACATACACGAACTGAAAAAGTGTGTCCACCTCTAGCCAAAGACGTTAATGAAAGGCGCTGTACGGGAGGCAACCCCGAGTTTTCATTTTATGTGTTTTTGTGTAAAATTGTTATTTTAACCTTTATCAAGGGACGCAAGAGCGTGAGAATCGAAAAAAAAACGACAAAAGTTTTGGTAAGAAAAGAAAAATCAAGTAGAATTCTTGGTCTCGTGAACTATAGATGTTGTTAAAAATAAGTGTGGGGATTTTATTTTAACAAACTTAGAAAGAAAAAAAAGGTTTTTTTTATATAAAGCATTCTTATGGGCCGTAAGTTTGCTCCCTAACATCTTTATGAACCATAAGAAATCTCAGTTAAGTTTATGGGTGACCTTTTTAAAGAAATCTTATGGGTCGTAAGTTTATTCTTCAAATATCTTTATGACCCATATGGAATTCCCCAACTAAACACATGGGTGACCTTTTTAAAAAAACATCTTTTTTACACCCTACAACACACAAACGGCACCCATAAGAGTGAACCAAACCAAACACCAAATTCCAAGTTCGATTCTTGCTACTAGCGTTCGGTTAAAGGTTAGTCTAACAATCTTTGTGTTCAATTTGTGATTTTTTTCTTGTTTTAGATAATTATTTTTATTTTCTACTTATGTTTATATATGTTTGGTTGATTTTACTTACTCTTTGATTGAAGTGTGACAGAACAATTGAGATAACAATTACCGCAGGAAACGCAAGTAATTATGGAAATTCACGAACGGTATCTTTAACTTGTTTTGCTCATAACACTTTGCATATTTGAAAAGAACAATTTTATTTCTTAATGAGTACAATAAAAATGAAAATTCATACACTCATTGCATAAGAGATAAAATACAACGATAAACCACAAACAAATACAAAACAACAAAGGGAAATATCTCATCCGGTGGGAGGTTGTAAATGAGAAAGGCAAGGATCATGAGCATTATTCCGGTAAGCACAAGAACCGGATGAATCATTCTGAATGTGTTCTCCGGGAACCTTGGAGAGGATAAAAATTGAGAGGGTTTGTTGTGAATAAAATGAGATTGTTAATTGGGTATTTATAACCCTTTTTGCAACGACTATATAACCGTTGTATATAGTCGTTGTCCAACGGTCATCTACGTATATGTGTCGTATACAAAAGCTTACGACCCGTATCTCTTGTTTATTTGGTTTTCTAGACACATGGATTATACAGGTTGTATGAATGGAATTGATTTTTCGCGCCTACGACCCGTAATTTACAAGACTAGCAAGAGGAACTCGTAACAATCTCTATCGAGTGAAAACCATCACAGTCCAATCAGGGGAGTTTTTCAGTTCCTTTTCACTCGTTATTACCTTTATTCTCACACATTGAGGACAATGTGAATTTTAAGTGTGGGGATGGGGAATATGAAACCGAAAAACATGAAAACAATTTTTCTTAACGTAAAAACAGGGTTAAATTTTTGAAAATTTTAAGACAAATTGTTGCAATTTTAGTTGATTTTTTATACATATATGATTTATATATATTTAATGATACAAATAAAAAAATCACCAAGTATTTTTCTTAAATGGAAACTATCAATGCATACCAATTATTCATAAATTTGCATCTAAAATACCCACCCAAAATCCAAGCGAGTTATTGAGCCTTTATCGAGCATTCATCATTATGTGCACATGATTTCACTTGATTATGAGTGTGCCACATAAAAGTATACTTGTTAGAACTTGCCATGGATATTCTTGTCAAAGTCATAAACTGTAAAACTATATAATGATAGTGGTTATAGAACACACCCACTAAATTACCCTTTTCCATTACATCACAAGCCAACTATTTTCCACCAGTAAACCAAGCTCAACCTAACCATGTTTCATTGATCATAACCCACACAGTTATCCTTATAAACCCTTTTCCTCCTTTTCTAATTATACCCCCAACAGTGAACTCGGTTTAGTTAATTATCAACTTTTCTGAAATAGTTGTGGTCTTTTACCGACAGACCCTAAAGAACTGGAAATGCATTCCTTCGATTTCAATCTACTTTGTTGTCTACAATTCGCAAAGCCTAGGTTTCCTACAGAACTTAGTGAGAGAATTTTTCTCTTAAGCAATGAAGTGAGGAAAAAGTGGCATCAAAAGGAGCAAAAGCCACCATTTTGTGGGACATCCAAAAGTGCTATGAAAAGAAGAGCAAAACGTTATGAAAAATGCATGGGTTGTGAAAATTGGTCTCACACTGGAAGATGTAGAAAAGATCAAACTGAATCCCAATACGAGTATACGCTTCTAATGAGGGTGGGGCTATTAGGCTCAATGTCGAAAGGTCCATTAGAGTTGGAAGCAATGTTCACTACAGGATTGAGGAATATTTAATCCACATCTTTGACAAAACTGGTCTTGACGATCTGACCTTAAAAGAGTCATTGGTTTTGTAGATACCAAAAAAAAAACAAAAATTAGTGTTTGTTTTTTTTTCATTTGTAGAAAGTCGGGATAGTTAGCTAAACCGGGGTAACACTCCACACACAAATAAACCTTCATATATTCCTACTACCAAATCTTAAGCCTCACTAAATTGCTCGTTCTAGACTCTTCTTGATTTATATAACTTTTACATGTTAAATGGCGAGATACCATTGCAAGCTTATGACAATGTTGCTTTATGACTAGGCTTTTGAGCAATCACAGAAAATACTAGTACATTATTTGCTAGTTTACACCAAGAAACCAAGTGAGAGCGAACGTGAGGGATTCAAAAGAGTGAACAATTGACTATCAAGAACTCCATCTAAAACAAATACACTTGGTTTAGTCTTTTTCCTATCGTTGTCATCTTTAAATGTTTTTAAATCATGTATGTATATAAATATCTACGTTTTCCAATAATTTGTCTTCCTTTGATGACCACCGTGACCTCTCGTTTTTACATATTAAGGCATTGCTTGAGGACAAGCAAATGTTTACGTGTGGGGATATTTGATGTGTGCAAAATTATACACATTATTTTTATCATTTATCCCCGATTTTATACAATTTTCACTACAAAATAATTGAGTTTGATACTAAATTATTTGTAACATGGATTTGTAGGTTCGAATGACGAATTGGTCCACATAAACATGAAATTACAACCAAAAGGACGCAATTCAGAAACCGAACAAAACCGGGAATGAAGTAACAAGGTCTGAAATGGGAATGAAGCAACTTGGTCCGAAGGAAAACTGATGAACTACTGATAGAAAGAACGAATCCGGAAGAAATGAAGATCAAAAGCAAAGACAAGACTTGAAGATAAAGAGAATAACAAGACACTGGCAAAACTTATGGGCTGTAAAGATTTGAAGACTAAAGACCAGCTGAAACTTATGACCCATAAAGATTTCCAGCATTAGTTGACACTTATGGGTTGTAAACACCCTTATGACCCATAAAGAACCGTCGGTCATTATTGTATCACAAAAGTCGTCGTCGGTGCAACCAAGATCCAGAAAATCCGGAATAGATAATATCAAGACATTAAAAAATAAAATTTATGGGTCATAAAGCAACCTTACGACCCATAAAGACTGTCGGTAGGAAACATGATCCTAAAAATATTGAGTTGGAGATAAGATAAGATAAAAAGTTACTCTTATGGGTCATAAGGATACTGTTGAAAACATTATGACCCACAAGTGTTCCAGATTTTCAGCGATAAACAGCAGCCGGTGTTTCAGCCAAAGAGACACCATTTCTCCCATCTCTTCTCTCTAATATGTTAAATAAACTCCATAGGAGTGCCAAGGAGGTTCAAAGAGTCTCGAGGTGGTTCAAACCACTTCCCGGGAGTTTCGAGGTTCTTCCCGAACACACCACGAGTAGTATGTCTTTACTTTGTTAGTTTACTTTGGTTATGTTAATTGCTATGTTAGGCTAATAATCTATTAGTTTCGACATTAAGGGCTCTATTTTTTATTATGATTAGAATGTGAAACAGTTATGTGATTTTATTGTTGAAAGGCTTCGTTTGTATAATTTCTTCAACATTAAATCCGAAACTCTGTTAGGATTCAAATTAGTTTGTTAATGAACCTGATCAATTGATTAATATGCTAATGACGTTCTTCAAAGTTAAAATATGAAATATGATTCTAATCTTGATAACTAAGGAACAAATGACGGTTTTGTGTTTGTCTAATGAATTCAATCTCGTTATAGAAATTATACAATGTGATTTAGTATTCCGAACGGCATGAACACTAAATGATAATTAATACTTTCATCACATGCAACTCGCACATTAAGATCCGAACGGCGTGAGCTAGGGTAGAGATTTGGCTCTAACTAACGAACTACGCTTAGTTAGACATAGATGGAGGGAACGTCCAAACGACGTGACGTTCAATATTGATACAAATCTTTAAATAATAAAAATCATTGCACCATAATTATTGATGATCGTAACTCGAATCAGAAGTATGAAATACCCTTGTGTCGGAACTATCTTTAATAATTGTCTCTTTCTAAGTTAGTTATTTTAACTTTTAGTTATATGCTAATCATTTGTACTACCGCTTTAGTTTTATGCTTATATAATTTATTATTTACACAAAACCCCCCGTTACGAATACTAGTTCTAAATCTTTCTCGGTTATAAAATTGTTAAAACGCATTCCATGTGGACACGAACCTTACTTCCACTCATACTATCCCTAATAGTGTGTAACATAGTAAGTTCACCTTTATAAATTTATTTGCTGGAGATGACAACACCCAACATAGATTCACCAGCTTGTACAGAAACTTCAAAGTCCTCCTCAACAAAAAATGGTTCTTCAAGTTTAGACTTACCTTTATCATCTGCTTTTTTATAATCATATTCAACTCGAAAAGATGCTTCAGCCAACCCAATATCACTACCATAGACCCGTTCAAACACAGTGTTACCGGCTTCAGCTCCATCAACCTCATTGTTACCGACTTCATATGTTCAACAAGTAAATCATCATAAAGTTTTCTTTTTCTTTCACTCTCGTCTAACCCCTTTTTTATTTCAACATTATCAGCCCTTAGACGTTCATTCTCAACCACCAAACTTTTTATTTCAACAAATCAGCTTCCTCTTGAGATGGACCATCTATTTGTAAATAAACATTGGCAAATGAGTGTGATACATTTGGATCAGCCTTCGGTGTTTCCTTATTCACAGGTTCATCAACTTTTGGTGTGAACTTTTGTAAGGCCCCGTTACCGGTGCCCTACATTGGACGTTGGATTTACTCATAAACACAGTTCTAAATATCAGAGTTAATAAAAACTTTCGCGGAATAGTAAATAGTCAACCATACCTTACAATCATTCATAATTTGTCTTTTAAAACATAACGTAAAATATAGAAATAAAACACCATAACAAAATCTTCAGATGCCAGCCTCATCCAATCATACCATGTGTCCTCCTCACGCTAACTGTCTCAATCTATTCACCTCCGTGCATACTAAAAGTCAGCTACACTGAGTGAGTTCTAGTTAATACAAGTAACCTACAATACATTCTTATATTACATACTTGACCTTCTTTTCTTTCTTTTATACATACGTAAGTATAAATACTTTCATTCTTACTTTCATACTTTCTTTCTTTCGTACTTCATATTTTATCTTTCTTTACATACATACTTGTACATTTTTAAGAGCCTTTCGCCCTATAACCTCACGGATATTATTAGGGTCTGCCACCCTTAAAGAGCCTCTCGCCCTATAACCTCACAGATATTATTAGGGTCTACCACCCTCCTTCATAGATATCATTAGGGTATGCCACTCTCTTTCACTGATATTATTAGGGTCTGCCACCCTTTATCGTCAATTCCTCCATATCATACTTTCCTTTTTTTTTATTGATTTTATACATTTTCTTACACACCTATTTATCTATAACATACATACATCATACATACAACATATATAAACAATTACATTTCTAACTATCTCCTGACAGTACATGCAATATCCGAAAATCGTTCAGGTACCATCAAGCATTCATTCATAACTTTCACATATATTATAATAGGCATACACTTAACACTTAAGGTAAGTGTATTACGTAATCACATCGAGTATGCACACAGCCCCGAAAGCATAACAAGGAGTGGGGCTAGAAACTCACCTGGATCCTGTTACGCTCTCCTTTAATCGTTATTCCCTTATTTAACTGAGCCCGGCAAACTGTTAAATATATATATATATATATATATATTTTAATTAACCGTATAATTAATTAAGTTGGTATTTACCTAGGTTGGGTTTGTTGTTTAGTTCATGACATTGGGCTAGTTTTTTTTTTTTTTTTTTTTTTTTTAACTTAGGATATGGGCTTAGCATTCTTGTGGACTTAGTTAAGTCAGGCCCAACTGTCCATTATCTGGGCCCAACATTACACTAAGGTATCTGGCCCAACTGGGTTCAGGCCCAAAGCCCAACAGAAAATGTGTGGCCGAGAACTCAAGGCATAGAACCATGATGCCCGAGAACTTGTTCTGGCCGAGAAATCTTGTCTGACCGAGAACTCTACGTGACCGAGAACTCACATGGCCGAGAACTTTGGTCCCGAGAACTCTTCATCAGATGATTTCAGCTCATTTTCCTATCTTAATATTCTTTCCTTAGCCTAGTTAGCTGCTACCGGTTCATATCGTAAATTTTTAACCACTTATCTCCACCATGTTTA
This sequence comes from Bidens hawaiensis, assembly GCF_021521415.1. Classification (NCBI taxonomy): domain Eukaryota; kingdom Viridiplantae; phylum Streptophyta; class Magnoliopsida; order Asterales; family Asteraceae; genus Bidens; species Bidens hawaiensis. The sequence continues at coordinate 201,718 of NW_027494678.1, read as the reverse complement.
ACCGTTTTACACCCATTATCACCACAGCCTCAAGATCTAACCCGTTTTAATCATAAAGTTTAAACCTTTATAGTGTTAAAACGTTATAGGCTAGATCTAGGGTTTAATATGAGCCGTATATAACCATATGTTCATTAAGTCCTTTTTAACATCAAGTTCACAAGTTTATGATTCGTCTAGACCCGATCTACTCTAGGTTTGAGTTTAGTGATTATTTGTTCATAAAAACGTAACCTTTAAGATCGAGAACGTACCTTTATGATTCCCTCCGACTACGGTTTGCTTGATACTTGATCTTGGACTTGTTATCTTGCTTGTATGATCGATGATCTAACGTTACTGTTATCGGTTCAGGGTTTGGATGGTGGCCGATGGCTAAGGGAGGTGTACTATTGGTTTTGTTATAAGGAACCGTTGATTGGTGATGATACTATTGGTTTTGTTCCTAAAGTTGTGTCTCAATATTCTCAAGAAGAAAAGAAAGCTTTAGAAATCGAAACAAAAGCTTATTCCACTCTCACTATGGCATTGCCAGAAAATATCTTTCATCAAGTGGGTAACATAAAGAGATGTGCTTCTCAATTCCAACATCTTCGTATGAGAAGTATGGGGAACACAACTGAGAGTAAAAAAGTGATGCTCAAATTTTAGTTTCGAAACTTTAATCTGTTGAAGGGAGAAACGGTTGAAGAGATGATTACAAGGTTTATTCACTTAATTGCTGAAATGGACAAGATGAAATTGGAAATTTTTGAAACAGATAAAATTAACACTATTAAGAGTGTGCTTCCAAGTTCTTATTCAACATTTCTCATGGTCTTAAAAAAGAATGACTACTTCTTGAACGAAGACTTGACCGCACTTGAATTTTTATAAAAGATCAAAGCTAGAGAATATGATCTTAAGTGTCAAAAATCTTCCAAGGAAAATCAAGATCCAGCTTTCTATGGTGGAAGTATGCTTCTTAGTTCATCAATTTCTCCAATCAATGCTTTTCTTACCCAAGCTGCAAGTGAAAAAGAATCAACTATGTTCAATGATCCAAAAGTTTGTTTCTATTCTGCTGGTAATTCTGGATTGTTTGGTGGTTCTGGAAGTTCAACTACTACTAATCCATTTGCTTCACCACCTAGTGTTAATATGAAGGAAGCTAAGCAAAACTTTGCTTTTCTGACAGCTTTCATGTCTTCATATGAAAACTTGGTAAGTAGTAAAATTGCCACAAGTGATTTAACTGATGAGGACTATGATCAGATAGATCCTGATGATTTGGAAATCATGGATTTAAAGTGGAACATGGCTATGATCGTCCGTAAGGTTAAAAGATTCATGCAGAGAACTGGTAAAGATCTTCCGACTTTAAACAAGAAATTAGGTTTTGACAAATTGAAAGTAAAATGTTATAATTGTCAAGAATTTGGGCATTTCGCAAAGGAATGTGACAAACCAAAGAAAGAATACACTGGTTCTCGTGGTCAACATCAAAATTCTTCTACACCACGAGGTAGTGATGCTGAAAAGAAACCGTCCCCTTCTACAACACAAGCAATGTTAGCAGATGGTAATGATTGGTCACAACGGTTATTATGTAATGATGCTCAAGCAAATTTGGCTATGTTTGGATTACATACAGATTGTCAAGATACAAGTGGGAGTGAGTTGTCTTCTGATAATGATTCTGGATCTGATTCTGACGACTCTTGCGACAAGCCTCCAACAGTATTTGCTTGCATGGCCAAAATCAATGAGGTTAGTCATTCTATCTCTGCTACTTCATCTGTTAAAGTATCATGTGTTGATTGTGAATCTAACAAACCTAAGTTAGAAGCTTTGAAAAGTCAAAATGATAATCTGGTAAGAGAAATTGCTTCTCTAAAGGATACTTATCGACAATCTCTTGAATCTCAAATGAGATCTCGAGAAAAGATTGAAGCATTGTTGACAAGTAACCACGATCTCAAAGCTGAGTTATCTGTGAAAATGACAATTAATGACCAAAAGTTTCAAGAAATTCTGAAACATCGTTCAAAGATAACCGAGCTTGAGAATGAGGTTCTTGAGTTGAAGAACAAACTGGGAAAGTTTAGAAATTCTTCTTTTCTGTTGAATGAAATTATTGAAGTATCTGGTAACCAAAAGGACTCAAAGAAAGGTATTGGTTTTGTTGAAATTCCGCCTCCATTTCACAATGATTACAAAATTAATCCTTTTGCTAGAAAAGAAGAGGATTTGATTGAGAAAGAAACTGGGATTTCTAAAAAACCTAAACCAGTTAAACCAGAAAAATCAGTTAACATAGAAAAATCAGTTAAAACAGAAACTGTTAAGACCCAGGTTGCTCCTCAAAAACCTCATGTTCAAAGTAAAAAGGTCATTGTTGAGAATGATGACAAGTGATTATCGAGGACGTGTTTGAACATGAGATTTTACACAAGAATAAGAACATCCCAAGTTCAAATCATATTCTTTGTGAACCTCAAGAATTTGAGGAAGCTGTGTATGGTTCATTCAAGTCTCACATGAAAAATGAAGAACCGGTAAAAACTAAACCAGTAAAGGCAAAGAAGTCAGATAAACCAAAGATTTATGATGAGGACTTAATGCGATTTGTTAATCCTCCTAGTTCTAAGCCTTCACCAGTTAGAGTTTTTAAATTAAAAGGATGGACACGATGTTCACAGAAAAAGATATTCCAATAAGCATCATTAAACCTGAACTTATTGAGAGTGTCTTTATCAATGAAACGTCACAGATTCAAGATCTTGAATGTCGATATGCTCAAGAGAAAACATCAGTTCCATCTGACCCATTGACTAAGGCAAAGCAAGTTTTAAACCAAGCTAAGAAAATCAACTTTGTGAAGTCAACTGGGACAGACACATTGAAAAGTTTTTCAAATTGTTCTAATTTGGATTTTTACTTGAAAAAGAAATCTAAAATATCTGATGAGTTTGCTAAGAGCATGACCAAGAATGTGAGCCATCATCAAACTTCTGCGTCATTCATTCCAAATACCTCACAACAACATCGTGTAGACATGCGAAGCTGTTTTCTTTGCGGTCAACTTGGTCATGTTGTGAGGGATTGTAATCAGAAGAGCTATCAGAATCTTCATCCTTTTATCAAGGACCACTCTAAGCCGGTTCCTTTGGTTAAAGAGATTCTGAAACGACCTGTGTCGTATGCTGATGATACTCATATTATGTTCACTAATGTGAATCCACGGAAGGTTATTCATGTTAATGAGACACATGGTCAGGTTAAACCAAAGTTTGTCCCGCATGAGCCAATTTGTAGGAACACGAATTCAAACATTGCTCAAGCAGCTTACTTAAGACGAAAGTCTAGGAAGCCAGTAACTTATTCACAAGTGGTTGAACAACATTTGAACTCTGTTAAAGTTAATGATAAAAGAGAAAACCAAAAGGTGCCCAAGACTGAGGCCTGAGATGCCTTTTTGAACTAATCATCTTTATTTTGTGTGTAGGGTACATCCAGGACTGTGTCTGGTGAAAACTGGATATGGATAGTGGATTTTCTCGTCATATCACTGGGAATCTCGACCTATTAACCAACGTGAGAAATATTCAACGGGGTTATGTGGCATTTGCGGGGAATTCTGGGGGCATGATCACACAAGATGGTGAAGTTTCGAATGGTCACATTACGTTTGAGAAAGTAAATTATTATGATAAAGTGGATCATAACTTATTAAGTGTATCGCAGATTTGTGATAAAAAGTACACAACGATATTTACTGACAAGGAATGTCTTATCTTGAAATCGGGTTATGTTATTCCCAAGGACATGGTTGTCATGCGATCACCACGATCAAATGATATTTATGTCTTGAACATGAGCTCTAAGATATCCATATCGATCGAAACATGTTTTGTTTCGAAGGCAACCGAGAAAGACTCGATTCTATGGCATCGTAGAGTGGGTCATATACATGTTAGAAAGATGAATTATTTGATGGCTAATGATTTAGTGGAAGGTGTCTCATTGAAAAATTTTAAATTATCCGATCACTGCGTTGCATGTAAAAAGGGCAAGCAGAAGAAGAAAACACGTCCTTCTAAATTATTGAATTCCATTAATACTCCTCTTGAACGACTTCATATGGATTTATTTGGTCCTGTGAATCGTGCGAGTATTTCTGGGGATTGGTATTGTCTTGTGGTGACTGATGATTATTCGAGATACTCATGGGTGTTATTTATGAGTTCGAAAGATCAAACACCGGTTTTTGTACAAAACCTTATCACCAAGATCGAATCACTGTACAAACAAAAGGTGAGGAGAATCCGAAGTGATAATGGTACAGAATTCAAAAACACTGTATTGGATTTCTTTTGTACTCACAAAGGAATTTATTGAGAATACAGTGCACCTTATGTACCTCAACAAAATGGTGTTGCTGAACAAAAGAATCGAACCTTGATTGAAGCTGCACGTACAATGCTCGCTGATTCTAAGCTTCCCATCCAATTATGGAATGAGGCGGTGAATACAGCTTGCTATACTCTTAATCGGGTTCTAACAGTTAAAAGACTCAAAAAAACAAGCTATGAGTTATTGAATAATCGAAAACCTAACTTAAAGTACCTGGAACCTTTTGGATGTCCATGTACGATGTTGAATAAGGATGCGGGTAAATTTGAAGAAAAAGGTATCGAAAGGTATTTCTTGGGATATGCATCTCCAAAGAAAAGGGTATTCAATTTTACATCTGGTTGTGTTGAAGAATGGTACCATGAGGACTGTCAAAAGTACACAACTCCTCCTTAAGGAAAAGGTCCCGATTGGATGTTTGACTATGATAGTTTATTTAATTCATTTACTCCATCAACTGAACACATTGACGAAGACCTGGTTCGAGCATACTTTGAAGATCATTTGGCAATTCCACGATTTTCAAGTTCTAATGATGTTGCAGCTCAACCTGATGCTCCAACTGAGGAACCTCAAGTTGCTTCTCCAGTGGCTATCGATAATGTTTCCACTTCTTTTAATGATGATCAAGCTGATGATCAAGTTATTAACCTTGACAATGATAATATTTCATCTCCTGAAATTGGTGAACATTACACTAACTTATTTGAAAATGTTGTTGTTCCTGAGAATCCCACTCTTCGGATTCATGGATATCATCCACAGGAAAACATCATTGGAGAACTTGATGTGGGCGTTCGTACACGTCATCTAGTTGCTTCGTCAAGTGATAATAACATATTGTGTGCTTACACTGATTTACATTCATCGGGAATTGCAAATCTTGCTAAATTCACTTGCTTTCTATCTCAAGTTGAGCCAACGACAGTTCGTAAGGCTCTTGAAGATCCTTCTTGGGTAGACGATATGCAGGAAGAATTACAGCAATTTGCACGATTGGGTGTTTGGGATTTAATAGACAAGCCTGCTAGAGTTAAGAAAGCGATTCCGACTAAGTGGGTATATAAGTGTAAAAAAGACGATCGAGGTGTGATTGTCAGAAACAAGGCACGTCTAGTGGTGCAAGGGTTTCATCAGCAAGAGGGTATTGATTACGCAGAGGTATATGCTCCAGTTGCAAGATTAGAGTCGATTCGAATCTTCCTGGCATATACAGCTTATAAGACATCAAGGTCTACCAAATGGATGTTAAGAGTGCTTTTCTCAATGGTGAACTACACGAAGAGGTGTTTGTCCAACAACCACCTGGTTTTGAAGATCCTGAGTATCCGGATCGTGTTTACTGACTAAACAAGGCCCTGTATGGTCTACATCAAGCCCCGAGAGCTTGGTATGGCACGCCTGCCGACCATCTGACTGATACTAGCTTCAAAAAAGGGACTGTCGACTGCACTCTATTTCATAAAACCGTTGGTGATGATATTCTCATAGTCCAGATTTATGTTGATGATATTATTTTTGGGTCTACAAACGACACATTGTGTAAGGAGCTCGAGAAGTCCATGCAAACAAAGTTCGAAATGAGTTCGATGGGAGAGATGAATTTCTTTTTAGGGCTGCAGGTTCACCAGTCTGCTAACGGAATCTTCATTCATCGGACTAAGTATGTGAACGACGTCTTGAGCCGATTCAAGATTTCTGCCGGAAAAATCCCTTCTACTCCTCTCCCCGTGGGTCACAATTTATCACCGGATGAATTGGAGGATACCGTTGATCCAACCCTCTACTGTGCCATGATTGGATCTTTAATGTATCTAACGGCTTCTCGCCCTGATATTATGTTTGATGTTTGTCTTTGTTCTAGGTATCAAGCAAGTCCACGAGTGACTCACCTAGATGCAGTCAAGAGAATTCTTCAGTATTTGAGGGGAAATCCAGACATCGGGTTGTGGTACCCCAAGGATGATACTTTTGATCTTACTGCTTATACAGACTCGGACTATGGAGGTTGCAAGATCAATTTCAAATCAACGACTGTAGGATGTCAATTTTTAGGAAACCGACTTGTTTCCTGGCAGTGTAAGAAGCAGACAACGGTCTCCACTTCAACCGCCGGAGCTGAGTATGTTGCAGTCTCGAGTTGCTGTTCCCAGGTTTTGTGGATACAACAACATCTTCGCGACTACGGTTTGAAGTTTCTTACTACTCCTCTTCTGATTGATAATTCTGCTGCAATTTCTATCACAAAGAATCCCGTACAACATTCTAAAACAAAACATATTGAAATTCGATATCACTTTATACGGGATTGCTTTGAGAAGAAGTTGATTGACCTTGAGAAAGTACATACTGACTTTCAGAAAGCCGATTTGTTTACCAATGCTTTTGACAAAACGCGTTTTAAATTTTTGCTAGGTTTAAACGGATTGAAGACCCTTGCTGATATCCTTAAACAAGGATGACTATCTTTATTTTATGTCATTTTTCCTTTTAAAATTTATTTTGGTTTTAGGGGGTGAAAATCTAGAAATTACAAAAAGATTGTGTTTTTCGTTTGTATAGATAAAACCAAAAAACATTCAAAAATCTTAATCCAAAAACATTAGAAAATTCAGAAAAATCAAAAATATTGTGATTTCTTTTCTTTAATGTTTTCCTTTAAAATATTTCTTGAAAAACCAAAAACATTTTAAAATTTGAAAATCCAAAAAGAATGTACTTTTCAGTTTGTACAGAAAAATCCGAAAATCCAAAAATAATGTGAAGTTTATTTTGTTTATAAGAATATTGAAAAAGACAAAAATATTGTGTTTTTATAGTGTGTATAGAGAAAAACCAAAAAGATTTTTGCATGCGTTTGCTGAAAATTATGTCAATTATCTACATTTGACGGACATGTACGTGTATATGTTTGGTCCTGACATTTACTTGTAAATGTTCAGGTTAGCCATTTACCTGATAATGGAAAATAGTTAGGGCGTTCGTTATGCGGTTTTAGATTATTTTTTCGCTGAAAATTATGTCGGTTATTTAAGTTTGTTAAGCATGCTTGCATGTCTTGGCCCTATTATTCACTTGTTGAATTGATAGAACAACAATTTATTTATAGACTTAAGTTAACTGGGGCGATTAAATTTATCTTTATTTTGTTTTATGCTCCTCAAAATTTTGAGTTTTTGAAGCAAAAAGAGAAAATGATAGTACATTGATTATCTTGACTCCAAATCTAGCAAGAAGTAAGCTTAAAAGACTGTGTGCTTAATTGCATTGGTGCATTGGTAGGTCTTAAAATAACCAAGTAGAGTAAAGTATATGATATAAACATAAAGAAACGCCAAATTAAAAGGGGTGTTAGTCTATAGAAAAAGTCTCGGTGAGGATGGCAGAAATGTAATAACCTGTCATACTCAAGCCTTATACTTGTTTGATCAACTAAAAATAAAATAAAGCAAATAACAAGCTTTGACGTTCTGGACATTGTGAGTCTTTATGCAGCTTAATCATCTGGGTATTCATATGCATGAATATTTCATTCGATTTTAGAGCAAACCAAAAGTCATTAAACTTGATAACTTCTGTACCTTGTACAAATCCAAATTACTGACTTGATCAAAATCCGCTGTTTGTCATACATTGTTCCTCCCTTGCGCGCGTCTTAATACCATTAAGAAACGGACCCCAGGGGATACAATGTATGTAAGCCAATTGATAGACTCGTGCATATTCACTCATAGTAACAGAAAATCATTGCATTGCTCATAAACTTTTATAAAAACAAATTTTGATCAACAATATAATGGTTTAAGTCAAGTTGGGGTGATATGGCAAAAATCAAATTAAGCTTGAACCGAGATTAGAGGCTGATAGTTTCTGATATTCTGTGCTATAATTGAACCAATTAATCATATCACAAAAACACTTGAAAATTTGTTATTAGATTTAAGTGGACAACAATACCAATGACCGACTTAACGCCAGTCATAATATTGCTGAAATATAAAACTGAGATGGAAGAGCAATTTAGTCAATATGATTCTCTGCTCAAACTCAACAAAAACACAAAAATATGTATTGCTTTTGTTAAAATCATAGAAAAACACAAAAAGATTGTTCAATTTTTAACTGTTCGGATATTTCTTTGTACATACATTCTTTAAAATTGTTTACAAAAATACCAAAAATAGTTTACTCTTTCTTTACTTATTATTTAAAATAATTTAATTTTAGTTTCATAAACGTGAAACGTTTTTAAGGTATCAAAATTTTCGGGATAAACAGTTCTCGTTAATTCTTTTAAAGTTAAAATTCTTTAATGTTTTATTTAATTCATTTACTTATTTAATTTAAAATTAAATAAATTGTTTAATTCGTTAACATTCTACTTAGTTAATTATGGATAACGAACTAGGTGATTCTTTAGCGAACTAGTTTCTATTTCGCTCACCTAATTCGCTTCCGCACTCTGTAACGAATCATTCCTACTTCGTTATACATATTTAACGAATCAAAGACACTTATCATGTCTTGTTCGCTACCATAAGGTAACGAATTAGAATAGCGAAATAGCTAATTCGTTATTTAAAATTCAAACGAATTACATAATTCGTACAAAGTGTACCTCGGGTAACGTACTAGCCTATATAAGACAGAAAAGACGAACAATCCTTAACTGTTCATCTTTTCCTTCACACTAAAGATACCATATTCCAAAATTTTCTCTGAAATCTCGACTTCAAGATTTTGATATTTCAAGGATATCTTTGTGTTTCTCAGGTATAGATGGTCACGGCGATATGATTTTCGCCAAAAATGACTGAGCTTTAATAGACCATTTCTGAACTTTTATGGTTTAAGGGTTTTCCGAGTTATAAACCCGATTTATTTATGATTTATCATGTTAAATCTGATTATTTATGTTTCAATGTGATCAGAATGCGATTTCGATACCCTGGGTAGACGATAATCAACGATTGATTGTTGTTTGCCGGGTCAATTGGATGCTTAAGTGTTTTAGGCTCTGTTTAATGTATTGTTTGTTCTGAGTTAGGATACGGTGTTAAGCCTCAATCTTAACACCGTGAGCTTCGTTTAGTGTTTTCGAGTCACATAGACCTGCTACTGTGTTTGTTTGACGATACACATGAGTTAATTGTAGCTTGGTTTGTGTTGTTGACAATCTGTGTTCATCGCAATTTTGACTTTGACTATGAGGAGTCAAAGATTAAGTCTAATAAATTGACCATTCGTTATCCTTAACGACTTGGAACTGTTTAGTGTCCAATTCGTTAAGGACATACACGAACTAGCTCAGCGAAGAATATAGTTCACGAATCAGATGTTGATTTGTTAAAAGTATAACGAACCAGATCTTTAGTTCGTTATCTTGCAAGTAATTCGTAAAGGCTACTTCGTTGGTTTATTTACCTGATAGCGAATCGCACAATTCGTTATTGAATAGTAACGAATCAGTGGGATATTTATCGAATGACATTCAATTTTAATTATGTAATTAACTTTAAAATTCATTTTTAAATTATATAAAGTATTTCAATTGTCTAAACGCGTAAATAACTTCAATACATATATTGATTGACAATGAACACACCACTTATAAATACGTTAACATATTGTAATATTGAATACAATTCTATGTCTTCTCATATTCGTTTTTACTTATACAGTAAACATTTCTGATCAAGTAAATCAAGATCCACCAATGGCCGATCAAGGGCAACATGAACAACCACCACCAGAACAACCTCCACAAGATCAACCACCTCAAGAACAACCACCACAGGAGCAACCTCCTCAGGAATAGCATGCTGATGTTATTTTATTACCATCTGACAAAAAGCACAATATATGTGCTTAGGTTTCCTCAGACGTTGCTGATATAGTTACATTTGGAGATATGTTGGCCTTTCTAAGACGATCAGTGATACATTACCCCATCACTGCTCGACCTACGGTGTATCTAAGTATTGTCAGGCAGTTTTAGGATACTGCTGCGTATGTGGAGGAAGAGAAGCATATTCAAGCCATGATCAATGACACTTCAATTACAATTGATGTTGAAGTAATTCGTCGTGTGCTTCGATTTACTGATACTGATGATAACTCGAGTGAATTCGATAGGCAATTGGTCAGGGGTTTGTTTACCCGTGTACGTTATGGTGGAGACGTTAATAAATCTATGCTGAAAAAGAATGGATTATGCCCACCATACAAATATATTCTTCATGTTCTTATTCACTGTATGAGTGGTCGTCGTGGTGGCTTTTATGAATGTCGACTCAGTTTGCAATCAGCCTTTGTGGCTTTAATCCTCAACAAGCCATTCAACTACTCTGAACTTGTATTCGATCATTTGCAGAACAAGTTCAGCAGACTGACCAGAAGAAGAAATTTTTAATGTATCCTCGGTTTTTGCAGCTGATCATTCAAGACTTGATACCTAATTTAGCAATTGATCAAACCTTGGTGAATGATAAGCTTTATATGGAACACATGATGGCCGACAAAGTATGTAGAATGGCTATCTATCGAAAGGCAAGGCCAGCGGATAAAAGAATGATTGGTCATATCGTTGATCCTAATTATGTATGTCCTTTCGAGGATCGTTGGATTCATGATGATTCAGATTCCGAGCGTGAGGAAGGTGAAGGTGGGAATGATGATGATAATGGAAATGATGGTGGTGATGGGAATGATGGTGAAGGGGGTAATGCAGGTGGAAATGGTAGTACTAGTGATGTCGCTCTTAAAGAACAACAAGATGCAATTGATGCTGCATTAGCTGCCACCATTGCTGCTCAATTGGAAAGAAAAAGAAAAGGGAAGGCAGTGGCAACTAGTGAGCCATCAAAGAAGAGACGTGTGTCTGCTGGGGCTGGTGTAATTATTGATGTGCCTACACCTCGTCAAACAATGACTCAAAGCCCAGTAGTGCCAATTACAACTAGCACTCCAGCAATGACCTTGACGACGACGATGGTATCACATGAGCAGTTGGGCATGATACCTCAGTCAACATTAACTGAAATACCATTGCCAACTGATACCGTGGCTACAACTCCTCCAACCATACCTATAAGGCCTCCTCCTCCTAGTGATCTCTCATTTATGAGAATTAAAAGGCCTGAAGGTCCAATCCAACCAATTCATCCATCCTTGTATGCTATGCCACCACATCGTCAGACAGAAATGCTTTTAAATCTTCTCCATTTGTATGAGAACCAGATGAATGCTGATCGGTTAAATCAAGAACGTCTCATGGAGAATCAGAAGAAACTAGTCAGCTATGTTTCTTTCTGTCAAAAGGAAACAAAGACCCTACGTGAGATTGTTGAGTCTCAGGGGGTGAAGATTAAAGAGCAAGAGGATCTGATTCTTCAATTGACTTGCAAAGATGATGCTTTGAAAATGATCAAGAATAATGAGGAAGATTCTGATGATGATGAGACTGGTTCTGGTGGTGAGACTAAACAAGCTCAAGACCCTGCGTCTGGTGCGAGTACGAGTTCTGTTGACGATTCAGAGAAACATATTATTGTGTATCGTGATTATTCGGCTGCTAAACCAATAGAGATGATTGAAGCCGACACGGTAATATTTATGGATGTATCAGGGGTGATTAGAAGCATGGTGAACAAGGATGAGATAGAGGAGGGTGAGTTTGTCGACAGGTCTCTGACACGAGAGCAGATTTCCATACTGCTTGGGTTGAATGACGAACAGTTGACCGTGTTAGAAACAGAACCTGGTGTCGAAGTGGTGAATGAGAAAGGTATTGAGGATGATCTGTCTACTCAAATGAACACAGATTTTATTTACGAAGATGAGGATGTTGAGATGGAAGACGTCACGGCTGAGGAGTATCCTGACTTGTATCAACACACGAACGTTGATCAAGGTGCTCCGGTTTTAATGAACAAACCTTTAAAGCAGCTGAGGGTGATTTGGAGAAGATGTCGAAGGGAAAGAAAGTTGTGGATACTCGTTTTGACTCTATTGTGAACCCAACTGATGCTGATATTGCTAAATGGTTCAGTCATAAAGCTGCATGTAAGATTATCAAGGCGTATCGATTTGTTGATCAAGAACGGAAAGACATAGCAGCTGCATGGGTGAAAGAGAATCAAGTAACTACCTTCAAGACTGTACCCAAGGTTCATGGTGACATCGTCTCATGGCTATACGACTCCGAGCTTAAGGTATGTATAGTTAAGTGGGATAAGGGAGTTCAGTACTATGAGAAGATGATGTATGTTCTTACACTACCGCGTTGGGATGTTCGTACCCTCGCGAGGCGTCCGTTTATCAATTGTAGTGGCATCCGGATGGCTGAGTGGTTTCATCAACACTTTCTGTTCGAAGTAAATCATGGGTTCAAGTTCTTCAAGCCCTAGGTCCCGAGACGTAAACGCATTGATGAGATTGATCCAAAGACTAGGTGGAAGAAACTTGTGCTTAAGGTTAAACCGCCGAAGACGATGAAGAGAGTTCCGGTGAAGACGATGCCCCAACAAATGCATCTCTCTTTCAACCGATGGTACTATGACAATCGTACGGGCGAGGCCGTCATTGTTCTTGGTCGAGGACTGGAGACTGAACTGATCAAGATAATCGACCCGATTTGGTTGGTTAATTTATCTGAAACAGACAATGACGTGCTATACAGGAAGCAGATTTTGATTGAGCGCCGTGAAGATTACGACCTGGCTATGCAATTCCAACGCGTTGTGCGTGTCTGTCATGAAAATGGAATTCATAGTTGCAGAGACTGGCGGTCCAAGCGCTTCAAGTAACTTAAAGACAAAGAGCTCAAGACGAGGGGGTGTCTGTTAGTACACGGTTTTGCGTCTTGAGTCTTTGTAATATCGTTAATGTTTTTGTTTAATATTTAATGTAATAATTTGATTAATTATTATCTAGTTCGTTATGTATATAGTCTAGTTCGCTAGGGGATGTTAGCGAACTAAGACTTAACCTTATTCCCTCCTGATTCGTTAGGGGATGTTAACGAATCAGGGGGTGTTTCGTCCTATTTAGTGTTTGTAACGAAGTAGGTTCTGGTTCGCTAGGGGATGTTAGCGAACCAGACCTGTCTTCTATTTATAGTGAACCTTGTTCACTCATAAGTTAAGTTTTGAGAGAGTTAATTATCGAATTGCTGTCAAATCGTTCTCTCGATCTTCAACCTAATATTATACCAACTACTATAAACATATAGATTATATATATATATATATATATATATATATATATATATATATATACAGATATAACACTGAATCAAAGTTAATTATGAGCTAGATCTATTGATTAAGGTATTAATCGTATTAACACAGATCCGAGATCTGTTATAGTTATAGATTGATTCCCGAGTTCCTACATATGTCCTGGCGGACCACAGTGGTAACATGTTTTCCTCTTAATATAAGTAGCAGCCGATGATTTATCAACACATGGACATCCAGAGGATCTATGAAGACGAGACTGTCCTTGTTGTGCTGATTTCTTACGTGCCTTCCCTTTGTTGCCACAACTCTGTGTATTATTATTAGTACAATTTTGAGTTGTGGTGTCATCTGAGTTTGATGACACGTTAGAATGAGATTCATTTTCACTAGCCTGAACCCCTTTACTATCAGAAGCAACATCGGTTACTATATCTGCACATGAAGTAGAAGCATCAAAATTGTTCACACATTTAAAATCAGGCTTGATTTCCTCTAGGGATCCTGATCCAACAGTTTCAGATTGAACCTGTTTACCGTACTTCATGTCCTTTATCTTTTCCTCCTGTTCTTTGGTGACAGGGGTAGGGACATAATTGTGGTTGTAAGGTGGGGGAACTTGACTGTATCATATTCCCTCACCTTCATTTTCCTTCCACCACAATTGGTTTTCAATCATTGAGTTAACTACTTTACTGGAACCATCGAATTTTTTAAAATCAAGTTCAGCCTTTTCAAACTTGTTAGTTAGATTCAAGATTTCTAACTTGTAGGCTTCCAGTTTAGCAGTCAGATCAGTGATTTCTTGTTTAGCATCACGATGGTGACAACTCTTTATGCTAAAATCAGACATAAGTTTCTTAATGTCTTTGTTAAGAGATTCAATTTTGTCTAAAAATCCCTTTTCATTTTTCTTAAGTTTAAAATTCTCTGATTTTATTCTTTTCATATCTCTACTTAGACTGTCATTATGAAGTTTATACATTTCTATTTTTTCACCACAATTTAAAGAACATGGTTTATAACTTATCTCAGATAATTTTGATATACTTCTTGTGAGGGAGCAGACTGATTAAGAGTACTTCCAAACATTGTGGAGAATCCGTTGAGTAATTAAAGAGATTAAGCTGATTTTCCAGCCAAAATTTCTCGAAAAAATATGATCGCCAAAATTTTCAAGAAAGATGTCCAGCTCAAAAGAGGTATCAACGAAAAATTTCGTTCAAGACAAATTTTTTCGAATTTCCCACCAAAATTTCGCCGAAAATCACCCGAAAAAAATTTGTTTTCGCCAAAATTTTCAAAAACGAGTTTTTACTTATAAGGAGTATTCTGGAAAAATTTCTTTCAAGAAAATTTTTCCCGCCAAAAAACTAGGTTTGTCCGAGAACTATTTTTTTTTTTTACTGAGAACCTCTTGACTTTGATAGAAAACTAGGTTTGGCCGAGAACTAGGCTTGGCCGAGAACTAAGTTTGGCCGAAAACTCAGTTGACTGAAAACCTCTGTTGACCGAGATCAAATATGTTTGACCGAAAACTCCAATCTTTGACCAAGAACTAAGGTGTTGACCAATGCTTTGACCGAGAACTCCACGTTTGACCAAGATTTTGACCGAAGACCTTGAATCTGGCCGAGAATACTTAATGTTTGCTGAAAAATCTTATTTTGGCCGAGAACACCAGTCTAGAGAACAATGTTTAGCCGAAAACCCTGAATATCAGCCGAGAACACCCAAAAACAGGTTTGACCAAGTAATTTTGGTAACAATCCAATCCCTGTTTTTATGGGATTCAAATTATTTCCAATAAGGACGGATCTATGACCAAAACAATAGCAGTCTCCTTCTCCGATCAGTGCCTCTCCAGAAAAACTTAAATACCACCGGAAAAACTTATTCTCGAATCTTTGATATCACAATAACGATCCTGAATTCGTCCATGGCTCTGATACCAATTGTAAGTCCCGAATCTAGATCACTACAGTATGATATCAACCAACACACGTCAAATATGCGGAATCTAGTTAACGTGGTGATTCTAGAACAACGATGAACAGTATGAATATAATAAACACGAAGTAATACTCCAAATGCACACGATTATATTATTAAACCGTCTGGTACATGAGATTACACGTATTGCTCTCTAGATGGTGGCTCTCAAAGTGTTCAACTTCTCTCAATGTGAACAACCCCTAAAAACCTATACAATAAGATCTATTTATAGGGAAACCAAAACACTAGCCCAATCAAAGCCCAAAGCCCACCGAGAACACAAGTGTGTTCTCGGTTTACATAGCAACCCGAAGCCCAAGCCCAATACAAGTAGACTAAGTACATATATCACATACAACCAAAACCAATTAACTAGAACTAAGTACAAACCACCAAATATGAACCCAAAACAGACTCACTTTTTGAATAAATCAATATATCATTAATGAAGACGATAGCTGACTTATCCAACATTGGCCGACAAACCATATTCATCATGTCCATAAATGTTGTAGGAGCATTTGTTAGACCGAATGGCATCACAAGAAACTCGTAGTGCCCATACCGCGTCCGAAATTCTGTTTTAGGGATGTCTGCCTCTTTCACCTTCAGTTGATGATAGCTTGATATGAGATCTATTCGTGAGAACCTTGCAGCTGGTCAAACAGATCATCAATCCTTGGGAAAGGATATCTATTCTTCACTGTAAGCTTATTCAACTCGCGATAGTCTATGCACATTCTCATACTTCCATCCTTCTTCTTCATGAACAACACTGGTGCGCCTCACGGGGAAACACGTGGTCTAATGAAACCTTTGTCTAGGAGTTCTTGTAGCTGGGATATCAGTTCTTTCATCTCGGATGGCGCTAGATGGTAAAGCGCTTTCGCGACGGGTTGGGCTCCTGGCACCAAATCTATCTGGAATTCTATCTCTCGCTCTGGTGGCAACCCTGGAAGATCCTCAGGAAATACCTCTGGTAGTCGCGCACTATAGGAACATTTTTCATTTCTTTCGTCTCGGCCGTAGCGTTGACAAGATACGCCAGGTAGGCACCGCACTCTCGCCTTAACAAACCCTCGGCTTTCATCATCGAAATGAAATTAAGCCTTGAACTTTCCTTATCACCATAAACCGTCACCGCACTACCATCCAAGGAATTTAACCTTATCATCCTACTCTTACACACTATCTGAGCCTCATACTCAGACAACCAATCCATCTCTAAAACCAAATCGAACCCTCCTAAGGTCATAACATACAAGGTAACAAGAACTCATGCCCCGCTAACTCTATCTTACAGTGCTTAACCATTTTCATTATTGTCACCGAAGCGTCACTAGCGGTTTCTACTATAAAAGATTCAGACACTCGGAAACATTTCATTTCAGCTAATTTACTAAATGGTGTAGCTATGAAACTTTTATTTGCACCCGAATCAAACAATATCGAAGCGGAAATCCCGTTTACTAAAAGCGTACCCGTCACAACGTCTGGAATCTGTTTGGCTTGCTCCTGAGTCAGCATGTAGGCTCTAGTCTTTGGTCTTGACAATTTAGCATCCTTCTTTCCACCACCACCAGATTCCGTATATTCCCTGGACATTTGACCCTTCTTCCCGCATTTGTAACATGTGGGTTCGGAGTTGCATTCATGAGCGTAATGCCCCACCTTCCCGTATTTGTAACAGGCATTTGACCCTAGCCTGCACTCCCCACCATGAGAATTCCCACACTTATGGCACACCTTAGAACCAGTACCCCACTTGCACTCACCACCGTGCGTCTTACCACAAGTCTTACATGACTTCCTTTCCCACACCTTCTGCTTCTTATCCTTGGAATTTCACAACTGAGTACCAGGTAGTTTAGCAGGAACAAGCCATTTCTTCTCTTTCTTCTCTTCTCCCATAACAACATGATCCACAACCAGGTCCTCATAAACCATCTCTGCGAGTTCGACCGCAGAGTCGAAAGTACCAGGTTTATTCTCCCTGACTAGTACGTGAACATTCTGGGGCGGTCCTCTCACATAGAACTTGATTCTCCTAGCCTCAGTGTTAATTATATCGGGCACCAACCTAGACATTAGGTTAAATTATGTAGTATACTCACGGTGTTTCATCTTCCATGCTTTCAGGTTTAGGAATTTCATCTCCGTCCTCTCGACTTCAACGTCAGCACATAACCTCTTCCTCACCAGCTCTTTCAGATCCTCCCTCCTCATTGCCTTAATCTCCTCTGGACTATTCCTCTGCTCAATTGATTCCCACCAATACATCGCCTCATCACCAAATGATTGGGTGGCATATCCCACATCATGGTCGGGACAGCACTCGCTGATGTGGGTAACCTTATCAATAGTGGTTATCCATTGAAGAGTAGCGATTGCGTCTCCCAAACCAGTCAGCTTCGGTGGATCGCTACCCTTAAATGACTTGTAGTTGCACCCACCTCGGCCCCTCATCCTATCATCAACCTTCACAGACTTAACTGCACTCGAGGCCTCCCTTTCATCATTTTTCTTACCATCTCCACCAGCCCCTTCAGCAGTTCTTTCACGACTTCTAGCAGACCCTTCAGGAGTCAAATTCTTCACAGCAGTGGCTACAGCTTGAAAAATAGTTGCTTGAATTGCGGTATCCAGCTGAACCCCTTCGTTGTTGCTCGGTTCGTCCAGCAGCGCTTCCTTCATCTCCTGTGTTGGAAGCTATCTCTACAGAATGTTGTTGGACACGACGAGGCCTGCCACGTCGTCCAGTGCGACCTCCAGCTATCACAATTCCTCTAGCTCCCACATTTCCTCCCGTTCCAGCCATTGTATTCTAAAAGGGAAAACACAACCGTCATCACTCAAGGAACTATTTATTATAAAGATAGTAAGGCTAATAGGTAATAACAGTGGCCAGCTGTGATTAGCTGATCACGTTACTTTTCGTGTCCTATACACTTCCCCTTATGAGTCTATTTATGCCGGTTCTACTTTAAACAGTTAATTAATCACGGAAAGCAATTAATCCTATCTCTAATACTAACATACATTATTCAATCATACTTTTACCTTTACTGAGCTTGCTTGAGTGACACATGGCATTCTTGAACTGGCATCTTCTTTGTTTTCTTACATAAATCCCATTCTGTGTTCGAGTCTAAGAAAAGTTGTAAGGCCCCGTTACCGGTTCCCTACATTGGACGTTGGATTTACTCATAAACACAGTTCTAAATATCAGAGTTAATAAAAACTTTCGCGGAATATTAAATAGTTAACCATACGTTACAATCATTCATAATTTGTCTTTTAAAACATAACATAAAATATAGAAATAAAACACCATTACAAAATCTTCAGATTCCAACCTCATCCAATCCTGCCATGTGTTCTCCTCACGCTAACTGTCTCAATCAATTCACCTGCGTGCATATTAAAGTCAGCTACGCTGAGTGAGTTCTAGTTAATACAGGTAACCTACAATACGTTCTTATATTACATACTTGACCTTCTTTTCTTTCTTTTATACATACGTAAGTATAAATACTTTCATTCTTACTTTCATACTTTCTTTCTTTCGTACTTCATATTAATCTTTCTTTTCATACATACTTGTACATTTTAAAGAGCCTTTCGCCCTAAAACCTCACAGATTTTATTAGGGTATGCCACCCTTAAAGAGCCTCTCGCCCTATAACCTCACATATATTATTAGGGTCTGCCACCCTCCTTCACAGATATTATTAGGGTCTGCCACCCTCTTTCACATATATTATTAGGGTCTGCCACCGTTTACCGTCAATTCCTTCATATCATACTTTCCTTTTTTTATAGATTTATACATTTTCTTACATACCCATTTATCTATAACATACATACATCTTACATACAACATATATAAACAATTACATTTCTAAACTATCTCCTTACAGTGCATGCAATATCCGAAGATCGTTCATGTACCGTCAAGCATTCATTCATACCTTTCACATATATCGTAATAGGCATAAACTTACCATTTAAGGTAAGTTTATTAACTAATCACATCGAGTATGCACACAACCCCAAAGACATAACAAGGAGTGGGGCTAGAAACTTACCTGGATTCTGTTACGCTCTCCGTTAATCGTTATTCCCTTCTTTAACTGAGCCCGGCTAACAGTTAAATATATATATATATATATATATATATATATTTGTTAATTAACCGTATAATTAATTAAGTTGCTATTTTCCTAGGTTGGGCTTGTTTTTTAGTTCATGACAGTGGGCTAGTTTTTTTTTTGTTTTAACTTAGGATACGGGCTTAGCATTCTTGTGGACTTAGTTAAGTCAGGCCCAACTGTCCATTATCTGGGCCCAACTGTCCACTAAGGTATCTGGCCCAACTGGGTTCAGGCCCAAAGCCCAACAGAAAATGTGTGGCCGAGAACTCAAGGCAGAGGAACATGATGCCCGAGAACCTGGGCCGAGAACTCTGGTCTAACCAAGAACTCGGGTTTGACCGAGATCTCATGTTTGATCGAGATCCCATGTTTGACCGAAAACCCTTGTTACCGAGAACTCAAGGGGCCCGAGAACTCTACGTGACCGAGAACTCACATGGCCAAGAACTTTGGTCCTGAGAACTCCTCATCATATATTTTCAGCTCGTTTTCCTATCTTAATATTTCTTCCTTAGCCTAGTTAGCTACTATCGGTTCATATTGTAAACTTTTAACCACTTATCTCCACCGTGTTTAACCGTTTTACACCCATATCACCACGGCCTCAAGATCTAACCCGTTTTAGTCATATAGTTTAAACCTTTATAGTGTTAAAACGTTATTGGCTAGATCTAGGGTTTACCTATGAGCCGTATATAACCATATGTTCGTTAAGTCCATTTTAACATCAAGTTTGAAACTTTATGATTCGTCTAGACCCGATCTACTCTAGGTTTGAGTTTCATGATTATTCGTTCATAAAAACGTAACCATTAAGATCGAGAACATACCTTTATGATTCCCTCCGACTACGGTTAGCTTGATATGTGATCTTGGACTTGTTATCTTGCTTGTATGATCGAAGATCTAACGTTACTATGATAGGTTCAGAGTTCGGATGGTGGCCGACGGCTAAGGGAGGTGTATTTGGCTTAAGTGTGCTTTAAGGTGTGTAGGGAATATTATGGATAAGATGGATGGATGGAAATGAAAAGATTTAGGGTTTAAAGGGGTATTTATACTCCCTTAAGCCCATGGACCTAAGGCCCATGTTTCCTTTTTAGTCCATGATTAATTCCATCTAATTAGCCTACTTATCTTTCCATCTTTATTATTTTATTATTTCTTTATCAACTCAAGTAAACTTATCTATCGTAAGAAATAATATTTTAATTATCATTATTGAAATTTTGGGATGTTACAACTTTTGAGTTGTTGGTAATTTCAGCAAATGATCAATGGTATCATCTAAATTCACCTTGAATACATGTGTCTTTTCAGCTTCAGATGCTTTATCAATCTCTGGTTCACCATTTAGACATGTATCAATAAAAGATATATTTACCATATGCTTTAATCGTTTCTTTTTCAGCTGACTTGATTCCGGAACGTATGTCGCATCATCATCATCAAAATTTTTCTTTGATCGACGTTCCTTACGAAACTCATGCATAGCTCGAGGTTCAATTAAGATTTTCTTTGGATTTTCTTGATCATATTTTGTTTCATCATCATCAACAGTTTGATTAATAACAAGTTCATCAATAACCGGTTGTTGTTGTTGTTGAGCAATAATAGGATCAGGAAAAGGAATAGGAGATGTACAAACCTCAGTCTTAATCACATGCTTACGTTTCCTTTTCGCCTTCTAAGAACCTCCAGCTTCATCATTTTCAGCTTTGACAAACCACTTATCACCCAAAGGTACATATCGTTACATTCTTTCATTCTCATTTTCTCTATCTAAGTCACTACCTTCCTTCCTCCACTGATTATCTAATGGTGCAACATAATCAAGATCACGTAAATGACCAAATAAAGCACGAAACCTAGGAATTTCTTCATCAGTTTTGTTCCTGTAAGATTTCGATTTAGCATATCCAGAATCAGACATATGTGCCAGCTTCATCTCCTCCCTGTCTTTTCAATAGCAGGAAATTGATGATCAATAATCAGCTGAACAAACCTCGGATACATCAGCCATTGGTTATCAAAATATAGGTTCATATGCTCGAATATAACCTTAGAAAAGTTATACTTCAAGTTCAAGCATAAAGCTGTCATCCTACACATTTGATAGTCCAAGATCTCTTCATAACCACCCTTTCGATGACTAAAATAGTGTACTATTACGTGCACATAGAATTTAAACAGTCTTGACAACCCAATCATCAAAAAACCTCTATCCAACTCATTCTTGTAACCCATTCTCAGCAGACATCCCTTCACCATCCATTCATCTAATGAAGTAGGATCGTTAGATTCATCACCCAACCCAATCTCCTTTTTCAAGCTTTGCATATATCCATAATTCAGCTACCAGCTCATTGATAATCACCGTATTCACAGTAATATCTTTAAATATCCTCGATCTTTCAAAGTACGGAAATATAACCCGAAACGGTTCCATATTATCACCTGATCCAACTAGAAACGTATATATATTATGATTATCATCAAAATATTTTACCTTTACCATCTGCACATACACAAGCAAACAAAGCAGATAACATGTTAGTAAGTTTTATAAAATGTTATAAGTATATGCACACATATGTAGGAATTAGAACAAATAAGTCTACTATACACGGATAAGTCATTTTAACGTATAAGCTCATATCAACGTGTAAGTAAATATCAACGAGTAAGTAAATGTCAACGTGTAAGTATAGATATACATGTATAAGGCCGTATAACATATTCACGCGTATAAGTCTTATATTCCATATAAGTCCAAATGTAAATGATAACGTATAAGCCTATATAGCTTATACGTCGTATAAGTCACAATGACTTATACACCGTGTAAGTTTATAACCTTACACATTCCATTTCAGGTCAAATACTCTTCTGGACATAAAACAATCTCGTTAATCCAATCAAACTAGATCATTAGGTTCAGAATATCATCGTTAAACATAGTCAAACAGAAACCCTATGTCAACAGTTCAAAATCGAGTCCAATTAAGTGCAAATGAATAAAGTACTGTTCATAGACGATATCATCAACACAGATCTATCATTCAAGCTTGATTTATACCTTGATTAATCCTTGCAGTGTGCAAATCAACCACAAGAATCACAAATACCAGTTTATACGGACATAAATGATCAAGATATACGGATTGAATAAGAACAACGTGTAAGACTTCAAAGTATAAACGTATAAGCAGAAATGATATGGTTTGTGTATAAGTAGAATATTTACAGTCCACACTTATACGCCATATAATTATTGGACTTATACGATGTATAAGTTGTTTAAGCTTATACGCCGTATAAGTTTAATATTTATATGTTGACCAGCACATTCAACGATTAAATCCGACAAATTTCACACTTACGATCTCGATCAAGTCCAAACTAATGACCTTGATGAATCCTTTTATAATTTTGAACACATTTGATTTTAAAACATTCAATTTCTCAAATTTTTAAAATTAAACAAGTCCAAATTAATGATCTTGATAAAACATCATGAACTTTTAAACCTAAATTTTGAAAATATTTTCCAGAAACAACTACACAATTCCAGTTCTCAGATATCCAGACCCGAATCACCATTCACCAAAATCAAAAATAATATAGAAATATAAAATCTTTTTGGTTTAAGACTGAAAACATTTTAAAAGGAAATACTACAAAATAAGAACTAATTACAAACATAAAGAAACAAAATTTTATGAGTTGAGCAAGGAATCATATTGATCAATCTTTTCTTCCATCACGGTTTTCAGTTTTATTATGCCTGATGTTAAGCCGGTTATGGTTATTGTTGTCCACTTAACTTTTGTAACAAAAGATTAAGAGACATTAGTGATATAATTAAGGTTCAACTAGGCACATAATATCTGAACATGATCATATTCTAATCTTGATTAAGGCTTATTTTGATTTTTTCCATGTCACCCCAACTTCATTTAAACCTTAGAACCAGCAGATTAAAACATTTAACAATTTAAACTTTTGGCAATCATAGAAACAGTTTTCCACAACAAGGCATACACCCGTTATCAAGCAATACACCAACCTTCCTTTACCAAGTATGAGTGTGCATGATTTCATCTATCGGATTGCAGACGTGTTATCCCCTAGGGTATGTATCTTATTGGTATTAAGACGCGCGCAAGGGAGGAACAATGTATGACTAACATTTTGATCACGTGAGTAGTGAAATTTGTACTTGTATACATAGCGATCAAGTTTAATGACTTATCATGGGGTCTCTCTTTTGAGCAGGATTTTAAGTATTCACTTGAATACCCATATGAAAACCACATAAAGACCTCATGGTTTCATAAACTTAATGCATCCATCAATACAGGATTTAAGGCTATAAAACCATACATTGTTGAAATATAGACTGTGTACTAGACGCTTAAAGTACTTTTATTAACACTTTTATTTTTTTGATCTACTGAAATAGAAGGCTTGAGTATGACAGACTATTTACATTTCTGCCTTCATTACCAAGACTTTTTGCCAGAATTCTAACCCATCTTTCAACATGGCAATTTTATGTTTGTATCACTTATTCCCTTACTTGTTTGCTCGAAATCTTACCCATACACTGAACATTAAGCAATAAACTTTCATTTTTCAATTTACCGGATTTGGAACAAGACGATCAATGTACTATCATTTTCCTTTTATGGTTCAAAACTCATTTTTAGGAGCAATTTTCTATTGTTTTTGTGTTTTACACAATTTTCAATGTTTTTTGCTTTTATACTTTTTCAAATGTTTTTGACTTTTAAGATTTTTCAAATGCTTCTGACTCTTAAGATTTTTTAAATGTTTTTGTATTTTCCCAAACCATTTCTCTCTCCCCTCCCCTCCCCCCCCCCCCAAATCAAAAACTATTTTAAAAACAAAACTTGACCTGATGAACGGTTACTCAAAGATCGTATTACATAACCTCGGGATCACTCACTTCCCCACCGCCCATTTTTTTTATACCATTAAGCCCCAACAAATACAAAAATATGTTTTTATTGAAAGCTTTAGTAAAAAAGATCAGCTTTTTTTGTCATCGGTGTGAATTTTGTCTACGGTAATCAACTACTTCTCGTATCTATCATGGATGAAGTGATACCGTATATCAATATGCTTAGTTTTCGAGTGACTTATCGGGTTCTTAGTTATGGATATAGCAGCAGTCTTATCTACAAAAAGAGGAGTGGTAAGAAAATTCAAACCGTAGTCGCGCATTTGTTGCTGTATCCACAAAACCCGGGAACAGCAACTAGAAGCAGCTACATATTCGGCTTCACAGGTGGACAGCGACACAGTCGTCTGCTTCTTACACTGCCATGTCACCAATACCAAAGAATTGGCAGCCGGAGGAGGTAGATTTGGCGTTCAACTTCCAGTTTCGATATTCAGAATCAGAAAATGCTCTCAGCTCAAATACATTGTCTCAAGGATACCAAAGACCGACCCCTAGACACCCCTTAAGATACCGAAGTATCCGCTTCACCAACGTTAGGTGAGAGACCCTTGAACTGGATTGATATCGAGCACACAAAAACGTCGGATACATGATGTCGACCTTGATGCAGTGAGATACATGAGGGAACCAATCAAAGAACGATAGAGTGTTTCGTCAACCTTCTCCCCGAGGCTATAACGTGCTCCTCATGTCAAGCTTCGTTTCGGGGCCTGAAACGGAGCTTCGTGGACCATGTTATGCCAGTTTTCATGGGCCACTTTTTGTAGCGCGATCTTGGGCCTACAGAAAAATAATAGCCCGGTCTTCAACATTGGGCCCACATCAGTTAACCACTACTAGTTGGGTAAGACCTCATGACATCAAAGCACTTGAGAGTTTTTCCTAGATTTTAGCAGTGTTAGTCGTTAAAAAATATCAGAGAAATAATATAAGTTCAAACTCTTACTATACTTCTTCAAGAAGATATCCATATACCAAGGCTTGACTTTTTCATTGAAATATGATTATAACAAAGAAAAATCCTTTGTGTATGAAAAAGACATGCAACAACTTTCAAACAAACTTAATATCGTGCAGAAACCCTTAACCATTGATCAATTTCTGTCACTCAACATTGATTACATACTTGTCACAAAATTTTAACCATTGATCCCTTTTTTTAAACGGCGAATTTCATAAAACACCTAGCAAGGCGATAGAGATCGAAGAACAATAGGAGATTATAAAGTAAAACTACACCAATCTTTCAACATAAAAATTTAATAAAGGAAAACAAAGTCTCTTGTAATAATTTAAGATTCATTCAATTTCTGGAATTAAAGGGAATCGGTTTGTGTTTTTTTACATTTTTTTTATATTCACTTATATTCGTGTGAGTTTTTTAATTCTATATAAAGATAAAATACATGATTTGACTTGTTTTTTTTTCTTTTTTTATTGTCAGCATAAATATGTAAATTCAACCGAAAAGTTACGTATATTTTGTTTTGAACGGTAAAGAATCTATTAGGAAAAACCTAGTAAAGAAAAAATGAAAAGATCAAACCAAATTAGCGAAGTCTAATATCAACTTCCGGACTAAAAAACCCACTAAAACTAATAACACTAAGTCGAACAAAAGTACTGGAGAAGATACACACACACACACACACACACGTAGGGTGAGGTTTCTGTATAATAATTGCTTAACGTATGATAGGTACGCGAATCACGCTCAAAGGAAAAATAATAAAACGATCTGCCAAAAACAAAAACGCCCCACCGAAATACTAAAATGTTCAAAAATGGTTTTCATGAAGAAAAGTAAAAAGTTGATCGATTATCGATTCAAAACTGTTTTTCGGTGAATCGATGATTAATTGGGTATGTATGGACGATTCTGAGATGTTGGGATGTGATTTCAAAGATCAATTTCGTGAATATATGTATTCTCGTACCTATTGTATGTTAATCAATTATTGTATTTTATCTTTTCTCTATGTATGTATGTATGTATGTATGTATGTATGTATGTATGTATGTATATGCCAAAATCGGATTTCCTGGACAATATAAATCGAATAAGAACACACGGAAACAAAATGTAAAACCCCTAAGATGTTAGGTAGGCCTCTTAAGAGTTGTTTTTTTCTTTCTTCTTTTTGTGAGATTTGATAATTGTTTGCAAATTGACATGGCCAAGTCTTCTATGCCGTATTTAGAGCCATTACCACTTTGAAGAGATGGTTCGGAGTTTAACTTAAAATTCACCAAATGGTTTTTCGGTTTGATGTCACGGGCTCCAATCAAAGTCATGTGCCATATTCTCAAGATTAAGACCTGGTTAACCACTACTAGTTGGGTAAGACCTCACAACATCGAAGCCCTTCAGAGTTTTTCTTAAATTTTAGCAGTGTTAGTCGATAAAAAATAGCAGAGAAATAATATAAGTTCAAAACTCTTAAACTTCTTCATGAAGATATCCCTGTACCAAGGCTTGAATGTTTTCGTTGAAATATGATTATAGCAAAGAACAATCCATTGTGTATGGAAAAGGCATGCAACAACTTACAAACAAACTTAATAACGTGCAGAAACTCTTAACCATTGATTTGTTTCTGTCACGTAACTTTGGTAACTTACTTGTCACAATATTCTGACCATTGATCCTTTTTTTTAAATGGCGAATTTCATTAACACCTATCCAGGAAATAGAGATCGAAGAACAATGGGAAATTACAAAGTAAAACTACACCAATTTTTCAACAAAAAAAATTAATAAAGGAAAACAAAGTCTCTTGTAATAATTTAAGATTCGTTCAATTTCTAGAATTAAAGGGATTCGGTTATTGTTTGTTTTCATTTTGTTTTTATTCACTTGTATTCACGTGCGTTTTTTAATTCTATCTAAAGAAAAAAAACAAGATTTGACTTGTTTTTTATCTTTTTTTCGTCAACATATATATATATATATATATATATTCAACTAAAAAGTTACATATATTTTTTTTGAATGGTAAAGAATATACTAGGAAAAACCTAGTAAGGAAGACATGAAAATATCGAACCATTTTAGCGAAGTCTAATATCAACTTCAAGACTAAAAAAGCCCACAAAAACTAATATAACTAAGTAGAACAAAAGTACTGTATAAGATATACATACATATACACACATGTAGGCTGAGGTTACTTACAATAATTGCTTAACTTACGATAGTTGGCAAATCACGTTCAAAAGCAAAAATACTGAAACGCTCTACCAAAAACTAAAACGCTCAGCCGCAATAATAAAACGCTCAAAACGGGTTTTGTGGGGAAAAGTAAAAATTGATCGATTAATGATCAAAAACTGTTTTTTCGTGAATCGATGATTAACTAGGTACGTCTTGATGATTCTTAGATGTTGGGATGTGATTTCATGGATCGCTTTCGTGAATATTTCTATTCTCGTACCTATTGTATGTTAAGAAATAATTGTATTCTATCTTTTCTCTATATATGTATGTATGTATGTATATATATGCCAACATCGGATTTTCTGAACAATATAAATCAAACAAAAGCACACGAAAACAGAATGTGAACCCCCTAAGATGTTATGTAGGCCTCTTACAAGTATTTTTTTTTGTAAGATTTGTTAATTGTTTGCAAGTTGACATGGCCTAGTCTTCTATGCCGTATTAAGAGCCATTACCACTTTGAGGAGATGGTACGGATTTTTACTTAAAATTCACCAAATGGTTTTTCGATTTAATGTCATGGGCTCCAATCCAAGTCATGTGCCATATTCTCAAGATTAAGACCTGGTTAACCACTACTAGTTGGGTAAGACCTCACGACATCGAAACCCATCATTATTTTTCGATTTTTAAACAATAAAATAGTAGTTTAATATTATGTGTATATATTTATATATATTAAACAAAAACTTGGTATGAAAGTTTCGAGATGATCGGTTCCTATAGTTGAGTAAAGAGTAATCGTAGTTTATTTATCTTTTAAAATTTAGAAAATATGAATTTATAACTATATGTAAAAAAAATTATATATTTATATATACATGCACGGAAATGCTAATCTAGAATTTATTTTGAAGGTTTAATGAGGTTCGGTTCGTTAGACGAATGAATATAATATTAGTTTTTATTATAGATTTAGCTGAATATTAATATTTAAGAGTTTTTCCTGGATTTTAGAAGTGTTAGTCGTTAAAAAATAGCAGAGAAATAGTATAAGTTCAAAACTCTTACTAAACTTCTTCATGAAGAAATGCCTGTACCAGGGCTTTAATTTTTTCGTTGAAATATGATTATAACAAAGAACAATCCATTGTATATGAAAAAGGCATGCAACAACTTTCAAACAAACTTAATATTTTGCAGAAACTCTTAACCATTGATCAATTTCTGTCACGAAACTTTGGTAACTTACTTGTCACAATATTCTTACCATTGATCGTTTTTTTAAATGGCGAATTTTCCTTAAACACCTAGCCAGGCAATAGAGATCGAAGAGCAATGGGAAATTATATAGTAAAACTACACCAATCTTTCAACAAAAAAAAATTAATAAAGGAAAACAAACTCTCTTGTAATAATTAAGATTCGTTCAATTTCGGGAATTAAAGGGATTCGATTTGTGTTTGTTTTCATTTTGTTTATATTCACTTATATTCGTGTGCGTTTTTTAATTCGATCTAAAGAAAAAATACATGATTTGACTTGTTTTTTTTCTTTTTTTCGTCAACATATATATATAAATTCAACTGAAAAGTTACATATATATTTTTTTGAATGGTAAAGAATCTATTAGGAAAAACCTAGAAAGGAAGACATGAAAAGATCGAACCAGATTAGCGAAGTCAAATATCAACTTCAAGACTAAAAATTACCCACTAAAACTAATAACACTAAGTAGAACAAAAGTACTGTTGAATATATATATATACACACTCAAATGTATGGTGAGGTTACTGTACAATAATTGCTTAACGTACGATAGGTACGCGAATCACATTCAAAAGCAAAAATACAGAAACGCTTTGCCAAAAACTAAAACGCTCAAAATGGGTTTCGTGGAGAAAAGTAAAAATTGACCGATTACCGATCCAAAAGTGTTTTTTCGTGAATCGATGATTAACTAGGTACGTATTGATGATTCTTAGATGTTGGGATGTGATTTCATGGATCAATTTTGTGAATATTTGTATTCTCGTACCTATTGTATGTTAAGCAATTCTTGTATTCTATCTTTTTCTCTATATATGTATGTATGTATGTATGTATATATATGCCAACATCGGATTTCTTGAACAATATAAATCGAACAAGAACACACGGAAACAAAATGTGAAACCCCTAAGATGTTATGTAGGCTTTTACAAGTTTTTTTTTTTTTTTTTTTGTAATATTTGTTAATTTTTTTAAATTGACATGGCCTAACCTTCTATCCCGTATTAAGAACCATTTCCACTTTGAAGAGAAGGTACGGAGTTTTACTTAAAGTTCACCAAATGGTTTTTCGATTTGATGCCATGTGCTCCAATCCAAGTCATGTGCCATATTCTCATGATTAAGACCTGGTTAACCACTACTAGTTGGGTAAGTCCTCAAGACATCGAAGCCTTTTAGAGTTTTTCCTAGATTTTAGCAGTGTTAGTCGTTAAAAAATAGCAGAGAAATAATATAAGTTCAAAACTCTTACTAAAATTCTTCATGAAGATATCCCTGTACCAAGGCTTGAATTTTTTCGTTGAAATATGATTATAACAAAGAACAATCCATTGTGTATGAAAAAGGCATGCAACAACTTTCAAACAAACTTAATATCGTGCAGAAACTCTTAACCGTTGATCTATTTCTATCACGTAACTTTGATAACTTACTTGTCACAAACATTCTGACCATTAATCCTTTTTTAAAATGGAGAATTTTCCTTAAACACCTAGCCAGGCAATAGAGATCGAAGAACAATGGGAAATTATAAAGTAAAATTACACCGATCTTTCAACAAAATAATTAATAAAGGAAAACAAAGTCTCTTGTAATAATTTAAGATTCGTTAAATTTCTGGAATTAAAGGGATTCGGTTTTTGTTTGTTTTCATTTTGTTTATATTCACTTGTATTCGTGTGCGTTTTTTAGTTCTATCTAAAGAAAAAATACATGATTTGACTTGTTTTATTTTTCTTTTTTTTCTTCAATATATATATATATATATATATATATATATATATATGATGTGTGTATAACGATGCTCTCACAAACAAGCTTTAAATTTATTAAACGAAATCCCTAAAGAAGCCACACAAAACCGGCAAGTGTACCGATCACAGTTAGTATAGCACTAAGGAAGTCCGAGTGTCGAACACAAGGACACGCGAAAACGTATCTAATACTTAACCCTAAATAAGACTCACCTAAGAATAATATATTTTTAAATTGATTTTTATATTATTAACTACTTAACCTAACTTAATTTAATTAACTTAAAAGACTTAATTTAAGAAAACTGGACGAAAGTGTGAAAATATGATTTATCAATGGGAAAAACGTCTACCTAGGTAAGAATCCTATTGAAGGTATAGTAAGCTAATGGATTGTAGAATTTCATGACACCGGTTCCTAAAGATGACACAACTAAGGTTCACTCAGGAAGCTAGATTACCTCTCGGTCTCACTAACAAACCCTAACCTAGACTTAGTTGATTTTAAGAACAAACCGGGTGATATATTGTTAACGTGTTCTAATGCCGACTCTCCTCTCGGTCTCACCGACACACTACCTTAATGGAGACGAATACTACGCAACCAAGGATAGAGGAACAATTTATTTTAACTTAAACTAGGTCAACTAATCGCTCACAAACCCAAACCCGACAAGAACCGAACCCGCTCTCGCGCGATCCTAATTCTAACAAGTAAAAGCTATGAGACGAGTTTACTTCATATCACCTCTCGGTCTCAAGAAAGGTGTCTACCCGCTGATTTTAACTAATTAATATACCCAAATTAACCCTACGGTTGTACACCCCGCAAACAATCTCTAAACACAAAGTAAAGAGTTCAAACAAGCTAAAATCAACTAAAACCGATTCAATCAATCAAAGCAAGAGATAATTGAGTATTATTAATCAAACACAGCCACTAAACACAACCTAATTCAATGTTAAACCAAACTTTACATTAACAATTTAAGCCATGATCATCAACAATCCAAACTACTTACTAAAACCTAACAATAATCATCTAACCTAGGTAGAACTAACTAATTTAGCCACTCATTGATTTTGGACAGCAGCAATATATCAAATTAAACATCATATAACTCAACATAAACATAATAAAACTCATTCAATGAACAAGAACAATCAAACACAAGTCAATCTCTAAGTTACTTGCAAAACAATCCAACAAAAAGATCAAGTTTAACTAGTTAGGGTTCTTGAACAAAAGAACAAAGTTTATGAATGATTACTTAGGGTTATGAGCTGAGAATATGAGATTATAAGACCCTTAGCTTCTGCACAAGACTCTCCTTGGTGTTCTTCTTCCTCTCCAGCCGTCACAACCACCAAACCCTAGCCGCCACTTGCTTTTTTTCTTTCTTTATTTTTGCTGCTGTTCCGATCGCAACTCTAGGGCAGGTTAGGGTTTTTTCTTTTTTTTGTATTAATTAATATAATATGCAAGATAGGCTTCTAATTTGTGGGCTTGGGTCGGGCCTTGAGTTGTAGTATTAAAAGTTGACCAATTAAGCCCCTAAACTCTTCAAATTTTACTCTTTTTCCATCAACTTTCAAAACCTACAACTAAACATTCAACTTTGTAAAATCAAGCATAAACAAACCATAAATCTTAATAATTATACTAATAAAGTATGTAAAACATGATAAAATTATAAGGAAAGTAAGTGTGTTTTACAACACATCAATATATATGTAAATTCAATTGAAAAGTTACATATATTTTTTTGAACGGTAAAGAATCTACTAGGAAAAACGTAGTAAGGAAGACATGAAAATATCGAACCAAATTAGCGAAGTCTAATATAATGATGTTCATTGATACTTCAACGAGGAAAAAGAATACATCTAGCATTGGCTCATGTACATAAACACAAACTTGGGATGGTAATGCTTATTCAAAATAATAATTTTAATTATGAAATCCATAAACAAAAAGTTACGTCTGGGACAACCAAAAGTGAAATACTCACATAAAGAAGATCAATAGAAATTCCATCGTACTTGAATTTCAGTAACTTCCTCCATTCCAAATATAATCTCACGCAATGCAAAGAATAAATATGTAAGGCCCCGTTACCGGTAACCCAACTTTAGTGTTGGATTTACTCATAAACGCAGTTCTAAATATCAGAGTTAATTAAAACTTTCGCGGAATATTAACTCTTCAACCATAACATTTTACATAACCATCAAATCTTGTCTTAAAAAACCTTCATAGTCATTTAAAGAAATACATAGTCTTTAAAACATCACAACATTTCTCAGAGATGCCAGTATATTCGATACCATGCCATGTGCCTTCAATCAAGCGAGCTGCCTCAACCTATTTGCATGTGTGCATACTAAAAGTCAGCTACGCTGAGTGAGTTTTAGTTAATCACATAACTTACTTTACATACACATATACGTGCCCGAAGGTACGCATTACATACTTAACCTGTCCATCATTTTTTCATATACATTCATAGTTATCCTTACGTTATAAAGAGCATTCGCACCTCGGATATTATTAGGGTCCGGTCACCCGTTCTTCCATACCTTTCTATATACATAATTGTATGTTTCATACATACATACATCATTCATTCTTCATATATAATAATTTATCATCAAACTTTTACCTGGCAGTACATGCAATATCCGAAGATCATTCACGTTTATCATTACTCATCTCGCGTTTCTAGTCTGATTATAACCCTCAACGAACGGGGGTCCGGGGGCAGCACCCCTGGCAGTGGGGTCTAGGGGCGGCAGCCCCTAGCAGGGTCCAAGAGGCAGAGCCCTTGCCTGGGTCGAGCTGCCAGGTCAGCTTGGAAAAATTTTATTTCCATTAACTGTCATATCACATTTTCCATTAGCATTTTGAATCATTAATTAATTTGCTACTTAAAAGTTCGGGGGCTTCTTTGTAATTAAATCATTCTTTCTAAGTCTAGGGACCATTCTGTCATTTAAGTAAACTTCTAGTTTGCTACTGGGTTCTTTAACGAATTGGTTTGTCATAACGAATTGGACCTTATGACGAATTGGCCCCTTTTAACGAATTGGACCTCATAGCGAACTGAACCTTAATAACGAACTGAACCTTCTAGTTCGTTATCTCCTTTAAACAAATTACTATAACGAACTGTGGTTAATTCGTTATCCTTTTTCCTTTACGAATCTCGTTGCGAACTAAGGCTGGTTCGTTATACTTCTTTAACGAATTACGTGACGAATTACCTCTAATTCTTAACTCTCCGTTAACGAATTAGGGTTAGGTCAGAGAATTTCATAAACATTCTCGAACATGTTAACCTCGTACCAGCCGCCTTTCCGGCGCCGCCATCGCCGGAAGCCGTAAATCTCACCGGAAAAACGTATTTTCACCGTTTTACACCGTTTTTCATCGTTTTTCGTCCTGTTCGATCCAGATCTGAGCTAGGATGATCCCTAACTCATCTTAGGTTCGGTTTATACCCGATTCTACCCGGATCTCGCGACTTAAACAGGTTAACGGTGTCGGGTCGTCGTTTCGTGACCATAACTAACGGATTTAAGCTCATACAACAAAATACTATCATACCTTGGGTCGGGATCCGTTTCCTCTTCTATATTTCGGCTAGAGAGAGGATTAGAGAGAGGATTAGAGAGAGAGAGAGAGCTTAAGAGTTTGTTTTTGTGGTGTATGAAGTATGTGTAAAATGAATTAAATGAGTGATTAATGGTTTATATAATTATTGATCATGGGCTTAAGCCCATGGTCTTTCCTTCTTTCTTTCATAACCCAAATCCATAACCCATATCCATTTACCAAACACTAGCCCAACTCATCACAACTCATATTTCGTTTATTAACTGAAATCAGAAAATGATATGTTACAAGTCTTCCCTCCTTAAAGAGGTTTTGTCCCCGTAACCTAACTATTACATAAATAAGTCTGGATAAAACTTGCGCATCTCTTCCTCAGCTTCCCATGTAGCGTCCGATCCTTTGTGATGCTTCCATATCACTTTCACTAGAGGTATAACCTTGTGTCGCAGTTGCTTTTCCTTGCGATCAACTATCTTGATTGGTTGCTTAATGTAATTCAACTGTTCATCAACCTCAATGTCCATTAATGGCGCGTGCGACGTGTCATCAGCCAGACATTTTCTCAGATGAGAAACATGGAAGGTCGAATGAATTCCTTCTAACTCTTTGGGCAAATTTAGCTTATAAGCCACTTCGCCTACTCGATCTAAAATCTTGAACGACCCAATGTACCTCGGTCTCAGTTTTCCTCTCTTCCTAAAACGAATAATTCCTTTCCAAGGCGAGACCTTGAGCATCACATTGTCACCAACGTTAAACTCAATCAGTCGTCGCCGCTTATCAACATACGACTTTTGTTTAGTCTTGAGCAGCTTTCATCCTTGCCTTAATTTGATCAAACTTTGAAGAAGTTTCTTGAACAACTTCCAAACTTCCCATCTGCTTTTGACCAATCTCTCCCCAACATACCGGAGTTCTACAAAGTCTTCCATATAACATCTCGAATGGTGGCATACCAATACTTGAATGGCAGCTGTTGTTGTAGGAGAATTCTGCTAGATGTAGATGATTATCCCAACTTCCACCAAAGTCTAAAACACAAGCACGTAGCATATCCTCAAGGGTTTGGATCGTCCTTTCAGATTGTCCATCTGTTTGAGGATGATACGCCATACTGATGTTCAATCTTGTTCCCATAGCTTCATGAAACTTCTTCCAAAACCTCGAAGTAAACGGAGTATCTCTATCATACACGATCGATAACGGCACTCCATGCTTAGATACAACCTCTTTAATGAACAAGCTTGCTAACATCTCTGACGAGATAGCCTCTCGTATAGGCAGAAAGTGAGCACTCTTGGTCAAACGGTCCACAATCACCCAGATGGTATCATGATGCTTAGCTGTACGAGGTAGCTTAGTTATGAAATCCATGGTGATGTGTTCCTATTTCCATTCAGGTATCTCCAAGGGTTGCATCTTTCCATAAGGCTTCTGATGTTCGGCTTTGACTTGTAAACAAGTTAAGCACTTGCTGACATAATCTACTACATCATTCTTCATTCCTGGCCACCAGTAATCTCTTTTCAAATCCTGGTACATCTTAGTAGTTCCTGGATGAATTGAATACCTTGACTTCTGAGCATCATCTAAGATTCGATATCTAAGACCTCCGTGGCGTGGGATCCACATACGGTCAAACCTAGTCTTAACACCATGCGTGTTTTCCATCAACTCGTCTTGCTAACAAAAAATCCTTTCTTTCTTTACTAGCCCTTCATCTACCAGCACTTCAGACTGCACCTTGATGATTTCTTCAAATAAGCTTGAGTTCATAATTAGCTGATATGACTTTACTCTTGCAATGACTTCCTCATACTTATGGCTTATCGCATCAACGACCACGTTAGGTTTACCAGGGTAGTACCTAATACCACAGTCGTAATCCTTTATCAATTCTAGCCATCTTCTCTGCCTCATGTTCAATTCCTTCTGCTCGAAGAAGTACTTTAAACTCTTATAATCTATGTAAATGGTACACTTAGTACTATACAGATAGTGTCTCCATATCTTGAGAGCATGCACTACTGCTGCTAGCTCTAAATAATGCGTTGGATAAGTACCCTCATGGACTTTCAACTGTCTAAACGCGTAAGCTATCACCTTTCCTCGTTGCATCAACACGCTACCTAACCCACGATGCGAAGCATCAGTACAAACAACCAAATCCTCTTCACCATCGGGTAATACAAGGGTTGGAGCTTGCGTGAGTTTCTTCTTAAACTCCTGAGAATGTTCCTCTTGAAACTTAACCCAACTGAATACTATCAACTTTCGGGTCATACCGGTTAATGGTGTGGCTATCTTGGAGAATCCTTCGATGAATCTCCTATAATAGCCAGCTAACCTTAAGAAGCTTCGTATATCAGTCGGATTATGTGGAGTCTTCCAATTCGTTATAGCTTCAATCTTAGCTGGGTTCACGGTAATCCTTTCAGGATTGATCACGTGACCTAGGAATTGCACTTCTCGCAACCAAAATGCGCACTTCAAAAACTTAGCATACAACTTCTCTTTCTTCAGAGTCTCCAATACTTCTCTCAGATGCTCGGCATGATCAGATTAGCTCTTTGAATAGATTAGTATATCATCGATGAAGACGATAACTGCCTTATCCAACATCGGCCGACACACCCTATTCATCATATCCGTAAATGCTGCAGGAGCATTTGTTAGACCGAATGACATCACGAGAAACTCGTAATGTCCATACCGCGTTAGGAACGCTGTCTTAGGGATGCCTGCCTCTTTCACCTTCAGCTGATGATAGCCTGATCTGAGATCTATTCGTGAGAACCAACTTGAAACTTGCAGTTGGTCAAACAGATCATCAATCCTGGGCAAAGGATATCTATTCTTTACCGTAAGCTTATTCAACTCGCGATAGTCTATGCACATTCTCATACTTCTATCCTTCTTCTTCATGAACAACACTGGCGCGCCCCAAGGGGAAACACTTGGCCTTATGAAACCATTGTCGAGGAGTTCTTGCAGTTGGGACATCAATTCTTTCTTCTCGGACGGCGCTAGACGGTAAGGCGCTTTCGTAACGAGCTGGGCTCCTGGTACTAAGTCTATCTGGAATTCTATCTCACGCTCCGGTGGCAACCCCGGAAGATCTTCAGGGAATACTTCTGGATAGTCGCGCACGATAGGAACATCTTTCATTTCTTTTGTCTCGGCAGTAGCGTTGACAACATACGCCAAGTAGGCACCGCACCCTCGGCTTAACAAACCTTCGGCTTTCATCATTGAAATGACGTTAAATTCTGAACTTTCTTTATCACCATAAACCATCACCGCACTACCATCTAAAGACTTTAGCTTTATTATTCTACTCTTACATACTATCTGGGCTTCGTATTCAGATAAACAATCCATTCCCAAGACTACATCAAACCCTCCTAAGGTCATAACATACAAAGTAACAGGGAACTCATGTCCCTCTAACTCTACCTTACAATCCTTAACCATATTCATTATTCTCACCGAGGTGTCACAAGCGGTTTCTACTATGAAGGTTTCAGACACTCGGAAACATTTCGTTTTAGCTAGTTTACTAAACGTCGTAGCTACAAAACTTCTATTCGCACCCGAATCAAATAATACTGAAGCAGAAATATCGTTACTAAGAACGTACCGGTTACAACATCAGGAATCTGTTTAGCTTGTTCCTGGGTCAGCATGTAGGCTCTAGTCCTCAGCCTTGCTTGATCAGCATCTCTCTTCCCACTACCTCCAGCCACACCATCAGTGCACTCTGTTGGGTCAAGAGTTTGACCCAAGTGAGGAGATTTGAACTAAATGAAGATTATGGAAGATTGGAATCTTCTCAACCTCCTCAGAAACTGCTAAGTATTGAATTCGAGCACACCTTGGGATCCGAGCAAGCTTTTACTTAGCCGAGTACGAGATTTTGCCTCCCGGGCAAGGTTTACTTCAAATAGTCTTCTTAAGTGGATATCCGGGCAAGGTATGCTAATCAGTGCATTTTCGAGTAAGGATCACTGATTTGGTATCTCCGAGCAAGGTTCACTTTGTCAAGCAGGTTTGTTCTTCAAGACCAAGTATTTTACTCTTCCGAGTAAGGTTTGGTCAACCAAGTCCATGAAACCAAGTGATTGGAAGACCGGGCAAGGTATTCTTTAATAATTATGGTCCGAGCAAGCTTGATGTATAAATGGAATATATCTCTAAGTAACATCGGGCAAGGTTCAACTTAAGCAAAGAACTGTACTACCAAGTACACTTTGCTAATAAGTTATTTATGGCAAAGAGTTGAATTGGACCATCGAAGAACAAGGTTGCCCGTAAGGGGTTGTCGGGCAAAGTCTGGCAAAGTCAAGAAGACTGAAGTCTACTCGGTGAATATTTTACTTGGTAAAATATTCTTTAAGTAAAGTCTACCCGGAAACTGATCCCGAGCACACTTCTATGTTACCAAGTTATGAAGGATGGCCGAGCATACTCGGAAAGACAAGATTGATGCAAAGCCTACCCGGAAGACTTGTTTTACACTTAGTTTATTTTGAATATGTAATTTGAATATGTATTATCGGATAGGCTTTCTAGAAGGAATGACAGCTGTCCTAGGTTGGCAGGCCTATAAATAGAATGTTTAGGGCACGCCGCCAGAGAGAGAGAGAGGCAGAACACACAATACGGATAAGACTGACTCATTTATTGAGAGAATATTGTGTGACGGCTGTCTTAGGATTCCTAGAAAACCCTAAATCGATTATCCTTTTGTATGATTAACATTATATAAATGGAATCTTTTGAGTGAATCCTGAGTGTGCCTTCTACCTGTGATTATTTATTGCAACCGTATGTTTGTTATTGATTCCGCCTTTAACAAACGGATATCTTTCTAAATATAGCAACCCGTCATTAACTCTCTTGTCAACACGATTAATTTGTGTGAGTTATGACTTGATTGATTAAGATCCAGCTGAAATCAAAGGGACCCAGACAAGTGGTATCAGAGCTTGTTTACTGCTATTTTAGAAAGATTGTTGCTGATTGAAGATTTGAGAAGAATGACGTAAGTAGACCACTGTTCGATTGATTTGTGACGTCAGCAACTCTGTTTTTCATTTTTTTCTTCCAGATCTACAATCTACCGGTGTTTTCTCTTCCTTATTTCAATTAAAGTTCTAATCTTTATATCTAAATCTTGTTCTAATCACATCAGACACATCAGATCTAAGCACTCTGTTTTCAGATCTGATTATTTTGAAACTCTTTTTAAAGAAACTGATTTTTGATTTCTCAAAATGTCTGGATATGAGGAACAAGAGGTGTCTACTAACAAGATACCTAGGTTGTATGGACAGGAAAACTTTATCAAATGGAAGGTACTGTTTGAAGCAGCCGTATGCTACAATGATATTGACATGTGGAACTCCATCAAGAATGGTCCACAAACTGCTGTTGAAAAGGTGCAAATGCTACTGCAACTGCTGCTGTAAGGGAAAAAATGAGAAAGGTGGATGACAAAGCCTTAGCTATGATTAAGCTAGGTTTGTCTTGGGAGATTCTGACCAAGGTGGCTCATCACACAACAGCCAAGCAAATGTATGATGCCATTCTTGAAATGTATGAAGGGAATACTGAACTAAAGAACATAAAGAAGCAAAGATTGAAGCAACAGTTTGAAAGGTTCAAGTATAGAGATGGAGAAAGGTTGAAATCAATACTAGAACGGTTTCCAAGTATTGTGAATGAGTTGAGAACAACTGATTATGTAATGACAGACTTTGATTTGAATACAAAGTTACTCAACTCAATGCCAAAAGAATGGTATACTGCTTGCAAATTCATCCTTCAGAAGCAAAATTTCAATGAATTGAAATTGGTTGATGTAGTATGCTTTCTTCAGGCTGCTGAACTTGAAATGATTGAGAATGAGATGATCAAGGAAGATAGACCATGTTTCAATATTTCAAATGCATTGATTGCACCCATGGGAAATTTGTCCACCAAGAACCAACAGCAAATTCCCATTATTGAAGAACCAGCTGAAAATAATGCTGTCACTCCAAAATATTTCATTGGGGGTAGCACAAGTAATCAAGGAAATCAGCAGAGGTTCAATGTGCAACTGATTGATGATTCTGATTCTGCCTCTATGTCAAGTGGAAATGTTCCTAACACTGGAACAGGACATAGTCAAAGCTATGAAACACAAGCCTTTTTGTCTATGTTTACTGAGTCATATAATGCATTTGTTGCAAAGAACCTAATTCACACAAGTGTGGTACAAGATGATTTGGAACAAATTGATCATATGATTTGGAAGACATGGATTTGAAATGGCAAGCTGCCATGTTGGGTTTGAGAAGTAGAAGGCTGTATAACACAACTGGTAGGTCTCTGGTTTCTGGTCCTAATGACAGGATTGGTTTTGACAAGTCAAAAGCAATATGCTACAATTGTCAACAACCTGGTCATTTTGCAAGAGAATGCAATCAACCAAGAAACTTTCAAATGAATCAATTCCAGAATCAACTAGGAGGTCAGCATCAATATCAACAAAATCAACCAAGAGGTCAGCAGAATTACCAACAAAATCAGCCAAGATTCAACAACAACAGCAATCAAATGAACAACTTCAATAACAACAATTACAACCCAAACTTCAACAATAACTTTCAGCCTCACATGAATAGTCAACAACAAAGTATGCAACAGAATCAAGGTTTTCAAATGAATAACAATCAAAACCTTCAAGCAGCTCAAAATGTACCAAACACCATTGTTCCAGCAAATCAAAATCAAATCAGAAATTAAGGAAATGTGGCAGTGACTACACAACATGAAGGAAATTTTGATTGGAGCAATCATGAAGAGGACATTGCAGATGACATCAGGAAAGCAAATGTGGCATTCATGGCCATAATTGAGAAAGAAAAGGGATTATCATCTCAGGTACACTCTGCTCCTACAGTTGATTTAAATGAACTTATCATTGAATTAAAAACAAAAGTAGGCAAGCTGGAAAGTGAGTGTTTCAGAAAACAAAGTATCATAAATGAGTATGAGGCAAGTGAGATGATCAGTGATGAAAAGATTAAAAGCCTTGAAGATGATTGCATGATCATTTACAGAACTCAAACCAGATACATCACTGAGATTGATGGATTAAAGAAGATGTTAGTTGAAGAAAAGGTGCAAAACACAAGACTAAAGGTTGAAACTGAATTTTTGAAGAATTTAGTCTCAACTGGTAATATATGTGGTATACTGAATCAGGTGAAAGAACAAGACAAATACAAAACAGTTCCACCTCCATTCAACAACAATTTTATGCCAAAAGTTGACAAAGAGAAAAGAGATGCATACTTGCAACAATTCAAAGATGTCTTTCAAGATAGGGAAGAAGTTGTTGATTTGTACAAAAAGTTAGAAATGAATTAAGAAGGAGAATTTGTGATTAAGAATGAAGTAAAAGAGGATAAGTCAATTGGAGTTCAAGTCTCTGAGGATGACTTTGATTCAGTTGAATTGGATCAAGATGATTTGAGTGATTTGAGTGATCAAATTACTGAAAAGGAAATCAAAGCTGCTGAAAGAGGAAGAAAATATAAGAAACCTGAATCTGTTGATAAACTTCCAAAGTATCCACCAGTCCCACCAAAATTGAAGAAACAGAATGACAAAATGAAAAGAGAACATGTTTCTTTTGATATTTGTGAAAGGAAGAAGATAGACTACAATGCAGTCAGACCTCCAAGCAAGACTCTATTGAGAAGGATAAAACTGAACAACAAGAAGAAGAAGGTGAATGAAAAGGTTGATACAGAAAATTTTATCCCAGTTTATCCAATCTTTTCTAGTCATGAGGTGCTTGATGTTGGAGAAGTGGAAACTATGGAAGAATATGAAAAAAGACTGACAAGGGTTAGAGAAAGCAGTGATGAAGAATCTATGACTATGAAGAAAATTGTCTTTGTCAAAAGCAAAGTTGAAAGACAGGACATCAAGATTGAGGAATTTGTTCCTTTTTCAATTGATTTTGATGGTTTAAAGAATCAGAAGACTCTAGGAGTCAAGACACCTAAGCCAAGTGAAAGATACAAGAAACCAAACATGAAGTCTTCAAGGGCAAGGTTTGGTGCAAAAGGTGTGATGAATATGGTCACCACACAGATTCATGTAATGAAAGATCCAAATTCAAACCATTTCATGTACCAGATGGAACAAAGTATGGTCAAGACTTTGTCCAGTACAAACAGAAGTATGATGAATATCTGGGAAAAGGAAAGGTGTGTGGCAATGGAACCATGAACAAAGAAAAGAAGAAATCTGAAAAGGAGACAAGGGTTGACAAGAAAATGACTGAACTAGAAAGAAGAAGCAAATCTCCTAAAAGGCATGAGAAATTGATCAAAAAGAACTATCAGTCTGTGAGAATCAAGCAAGATACTCAATTAGTCAAATCTGATGGTTCTCAAGGATCATCAAGTAGTGAAAAGACAAGAAGAAAGATGCACATTCTAGAATTAAACCAACAGAACTCACCGGTGATGAGAAGTTTCTACTAAGACATGGATATGAACCACATGGTTTCCTTTGGAAACCTAAGACTGAGAGTAAGGCTGAACAAATTGCTGATGTAAGAGACTACTCTGAGATGAAGGATTATGTGATACAGGAGTATGTCACTGACTCAGCTGAATACCAGTGTTCAACCTCACTTGTCAAAACTCCAAGA
This sequence comes from Bidens hawaiensis, assembly GCF_021521415.1. Lineage (NCBI taxonomy): Eukaryota > Viridiplantae > Streptophyta > Magnoliopsida > Asterales > Asteraceae > Bidens > Bidens hawaiensis. Next base: position 158,427 of record NW_027494678.1, on the reverse strand, counting down.
GAGTGTGATTATGAAACTGATCATTTAGACAACTTAGAATTGGCTCATGAAGATCCTAAACCAACAACACTTACTTCCCAAGCTGTAACTAAAACTGAATCTGATGAGCTGCAAGTTGATAAGACTTGCACTTCATCACATAACTAATCAAATTTTCTCTGTATGTGCAGGAACAGTCCACTCCTCTTAATGACATATGGTATATGGATAGTGGTTGTTCTAGGCACATGACTTGTGACAAGAGATCTCTTGTCAGCTATGAAGAGAAGTATGAAGGTCCATCAGCTTTTGGGAGTGATGAGAATGGTGGAAAGATTGTTGGAAAAGGAATCTTAACAAATGGGAAAGTCTCATTTGATAATGTATTTCATGTTGAAGGTCTTCAGTACAATCTGCTGAGCATATCACAAATGTGTGATAAAGGTTACAAAGTCAGCTTTGATGATTTACACTGTTTCATTTTAAAACCTGATTTTTGTGATTCCACCTGAAATGATTATGATGATGGCACCAAGAAATGGAAACTTGTATAAGTTGAATATGAAAGAAGCCATTTCAAGAGGAGGTGCATACTTTGTTTCCAAAGCCACTGAAAATGAATCCAAATTGTGGCATAGGAAACTGTGTCATGTAAACTTGAAGAACATGAATAGACTGGTCAAAGGTGAGCATGTAATTGGATTACCTACAAGAGAATTCAAGTTAGATGATCATTGTGACTCATGTCAAAAGGGAAAACAACACAAGTCTACTCATAAGACAAAGCTCCTCAATTCAATTGATCAACCACTTATGTTACTTCACATGGATCTCTTTGGTCCTGTGAGTGTGCCAAGTATTGGAAAGAAGAGATACTGTCTGGTGATCATTGATGACTATTCAATGTATACTTGGGTTTATTTCCTAAGTACCAAAGATGAGACTGCTGAGTTGATTAAAGGTTGTGTCACAATGATTGAGAACAAGCTGAATAAGAAAGTCAAGATGATGAGAAGTGACAATGGTACAGAGTTCAAGAATGGAGTTATGGAAGAATTTTGCACACAGAAAGGGATATTTCAACAATTTTCAGCTCCTAGAACTCCTGAACAAAATGGAGTGGCAGAAAGAAGAAACAGAACATTGATAGAAGCTGCCAGAACCATGTTGGCAGATGCAAATTTGCCTGTCACTTTTTGGGCTGAAGCAATCAATACAGCATGTTATGTTCAAAACAGGGTGCTTGTAAACAAAAGGCATAACAAGACTCCATATGAAATTTTCAATAATAGAAAGCCTTACATCAAGTTTTTCAAGCCCTTTGGTTGCAAATGTTTTCTTTTGAACACTAGAGATTATTTGAACAAGTTTCAAACTAAGTCACTAGATTGTTTCTTTGTTGGATATTCTACTCACTCAAAGGCATACAGAGTATATGTGAAAGATCACATGAGTGTGATAGAGTCTTCTGACATCATTTTTAATGAGAATCAGTTCAACACAGTCAGTGGTGCAGAATGGCTGTTTGATCATGAGAAATTAATAAAGTCATTCAAGATTTATTCTGAAGACTTTGATGATTCATTCTACAAGACCAGTATAATTGCAGAGAATAAGAAGAAAGAATTGGACTTAGAAAAATTGTGGAAAAAGGTTGCTAGAAAAGAAAAGGAATACACTTTTGTGAACAGCTCCTCAAGCAAGGTCATTGAACAGGATCAGGCTATGAACAATCAAGACAGTCCAAATGTACAGAATGATCAAGTTCAGAATGAGAGTGACACAAGCAACCAATCAAATGAAGAAGCTATCACCACAGAAAGATTTCAAGACTTATTCCAAAATTTGAATCTGGGAAACAATGGTGCATCTACTTCAGGACAAAACAATGAGGAAGCACCACAGTTTCATGATACAGAAGCTGATTTGATCATTGAAGAACCTGAACTCAATGAAACAAATCTTGACACAAATTTGTCTACAAATATGATAATACAAACTCCTACTGTTGAAAAGAATCATCCTGCTGAAAATATCATTGGTGACTTGCATGAAAGAGTTACAAGGAGTCATTCTGAGATAGCAAACATCTGTCTGTACTCTTGCTTTCTATCTCAAATAGAACCAAAGAACATTGCTCAAGCTTTAAAAGACAATAGTTGGGTAGAGGCAATGCAAGAGGAATTGGCACAGTTTAGAAATCTACGTGTGTGGATCTTGTAGACAAGCCATATGACAGATATGCAATTGGAACCAAGTGGGTTTTCAGAAACAAAAGGGATGAAAGGGGTTTAGTGATTATAAACAAAGCTAGACTTGTAGCACTGGGATGTTTTCAAGAAGAAGGGATAGACTTTGAGGAAGTGTTTGCACCAGTTGCAAAATTGGAAGCCATAAGAATCTTCCTTGCATATGCTGCCTCAAGGAACATTAGAGTATTCCAGCTTGATGTTAAATCTGCATTCCTAAATGGAAAGATTGAAGAAGAGGTGTATGTAGCTCAGCCACCAGGTTTTGAGGATCCAATGTATCCAAACAGGGTGTATAAGTTAAACAAAGATTGAAAATGGTTTCACAAGGGGAGCCATTGACAAGACACTCTTCTACAAAAGAAAGGGGTCAGATTTGTTGCTTTTACAAGTCTATGTTGATGATATCATCTTTGGATCTACAAATGAAATTATGTGTTTGGAGTTTGAAGGGGTGATGAAATCCAAGTATAGCATGAGTTCCATGAGTGAAATGAACTTCTTTCTGGGACTGCAAGTTCTACAAAAGGCTGAAGGGATCTTCATTCATCAAACTAAATATGTGCAGGACATTTTGAACAAGTTCAACTGTCATGATTACAAGACTGCTTCAACTCCAATGGACACCAAAGAAAAGATGATTACTAATGAAAAGGGGGAGTCAGTAGATGAACATGAATACAGAGCCAAGATTGGATCTCTGATGTATCTGACTGCAACAAGACCAGATATCATGTTTGCTGTGTGTGTATGTGCAAGGTTCCAGTCAAATCCAAAAGTCTACCACATGAATGCTGTGAAAAGAATATTCAGATATTTGAAGGAAAGACCAGACTTAGGAATTTGGTATCCTAAGAATCAAGCCTTTGATCTGCTTGCTTATACAGACAGTGATTATGATGGGTGTAACATGAGCAGAAAGTCAACATCAGGGGGATGCCAGTTTTTGGGTGAAAGGCTAGTGTCATGGCAATGCAAGAAACAGACTACAGTATCAATCTCCACTGCAGAAGCTGAATATGTTGCTGCATCTGTCTGCTGTGCGCAAGTTCTCTGGATTCAAAATCAGATGTTGGATTATGGTTTGAATTTTCTAAACACCCCTATTCTGATTGATAATACTGCTGCATATTATACTGTTAAGAATCCTTTGCAACATTCTAAGACTAAGCACATTGAAATTAGACATCACTTCATCAGAGATTGCAGTGAAAAAGGTCTGATTGAAATGCAAAGAGTTGACACAAGTGATAACTTGGCTGACCTATTCACCAAACAACTTGACAGAACCAGGTTCAACTTTCTTTTGAAAGCCCTGGGGATGATCAACTCTGATGAAATCTGATTAAGGATGTTTGCTTGGTTGTGTACCTCTATGTGCTAACTGAAGAGTTTAGAAGAGGTCACACATGTTGAATATGTTGCTGAATATGTTGCTGAGTATGATGCTGAGTATGTTAAATGTAGTGTGCCTTAACTGACTGTGTGTGTGCAAAGATGATTAATTACTCTGTCATGACTGATTGAAGTTATGTTTGCATGTTTGTCAGTTGATGAGCATTTATGATGATAAGATAGGTAGACATGTTATGTTTAATCTGTTAAACTACTTATCTGATATCATTGTATAATTGCTTGAATAAGTGTTTTATCTGATCTTTTGATATTATTAAGATAGAATAGACTTTGAATGCTAGTGCTGTCTGCTTGTCTTGATAATATCATGTTTGATTATGTTTTGAATATGTTTCAACTGAATGTTGATTGAATATGTCTTGAATATGTCACTGTTTTGAAGTTAACTGATAGGTGCTTAAGTAAATATCTGTGCAATTTGTTTGAAATTGATGATAATTCTTGACTATCATGTTAACTGATCTGATGTTATGATAAGTAGTTTGATCTGTTTGGGTGAAATTAAATACTTGTCTGATGTCATAAGTAATCACATGTTTATGGTTACTTGAATATGTGCTTTATCTGATCTTCTGATATTGTTAAGATAGGATAGACATTGAATGTTAGTACAGTCTGTTTTCTTGATGATGTTAAGAATGATTAGATTTGATTATGTGATTCAACTGTTTATGTCAAAATGTGTTTTATGTCAAAATTAAGTTATTTAATGAATTTTATAATGAATTTTGCATAAATACTTTATTTTGATCAAAACATGAGCAAGTTGATTAATGGTATAGAGATATGATAAAATTATTCAGTTCAAGCTTTAAAGAAGCTTAAAAGAAGGATTTTTTTAAAGAGAAGTCTCATAAAGTTGTTTTTGCTGAAAACTATGTCATTTGCCCAGTTGGAAGGACATGCACTTGTGTATGTTTGGTCCTTAAATCTCTATAGATTCAAAGGATAGCCATTGACCTGAAAACTGAATGCATTTGGGGCAATTATGACTTGTTTCTTATTCCTTCACTTAAAACTATGTCAATAGCTCTGACTTTGAAAGGACATATATTCAAATGTATGTTTGGTCCTGTTGACCACCTTTGGTCAAACATGATAGCCATTAACCTGACAACGAAGAGATATTGGGGTGATTGAATATTAAACTGTGTTTATTGGGAAATGATAGTACATTGACTATTTAGCTGATCATATAGAATTAATAGGCTAAAAAGACCTTAGTATAGTACTTAACATGTATGGTTGTTTTCCCATGATGATGTAAAATCTAAGGTGATATAAACATAATGAATATGCTGATCTTTATGTGGAGATGCATAGTTGTTTTGCATGTCTCAAGATAAATCTCTCAGAATGATAGGCATAAAAGTGATTACCCAGTCATACACGAGCCTGTTGTTATTTGGTCAACCAAAAATGAAACATCTTTAAATATGACAAGGAACATACTTTAAGAAAATTTGAGAAAATATCAAAAAACAAGGGGAAGAATGAATAAATCAACCAAAAGTTGATAAGTGTTTTAAATATTTTATCAAATAAGAGGGTTACAACTAGAACTACAAAGATGTTGGCAAAAACTGTCTCATCTTGAATGAAAGGCATGTTTCTAACTGTAATTCCAATGTTCAACCTCTAGATATGTTTGAATCTAAAAAAAATAAAAAAAATAATACAAAAATACAATAAATTCCGTCATACAAAAATATTTTTGACCAAATACAGGAGGTTGGAGTCAAATTGGGGTGATCTGGGGAAAGCCAAATAAGCTTTGAGAAGAGATATGAGGCATCATTGCACAGTGTTGACCATTAATGCATTATGCTTTAAATGAACCTAAATCATATCACCAAAGAGATGAAATTCATGCTAAGTTTATACCTGTTGTTAACCTATCTAAGTTGTCATAATAATGCTGAACGTGAAGTATTGAGATAGCTACTTAGTCAATATGATCCCATTCTTGAGATCTTTTCAGTAAAAGGAAGAAATTGTTTTGAAGAGAATTATAACTGAAATTTGATCTCTAAATGCACCATTTGCTCTTAAACTATGATCTGAAAAGAAAAATATATTTTGACAAAGTGATTTAAGTCAAAAAGTGTTGCATTTTGCCTAAAAAGGTTGAATATGTAAGTTCAGGTAAGGTTTAATGCTTTATAACCTTCCCGAGCACAAACTATTTGAATATGTATTTTCGGGTAAGGTTTGATAATTTACAACCTTTCCGAGTACAAAACAGTTGATTATGTGTGAATACGTTATTTCGGGTAAGGTTTGATAGTTTTCAACCTTTCCGAGTAAGCTTAGTCATTTTTGACTTGTTTATGTGTGAATACGTTATTTCGAGTAAGGTTTGATAGTTTTCAACCTTTCCGAGTAAGCTTAGTCATTTTTGACTTGTTTATGTGTGAATATGTTGTTTCGGGTAAGGTTTGATAATTTTCAACCTTTCCGAGTAAGCTTAGTCATTTTTGACTAACTTTATGATTTTCGGGCATGCTTTGAAGTGTTTACACTTTCCGGGTAGAGTACACTGTTGTACAAATCTCCCGAGCAGGCTTGAAGTCTTGAGATGATTATGTGTTGTTATAATTAGCTTTTAACAAGTAATTCTTGTTTCGGGCAAGCTATGCATGTTATTTGCTGATTGTGATTCCAAGAAAACTTTGTGAACTTAAGTTAGTACACCGAGTAAGCTTTGTAATTTGTGTGAATATGTTGTTAGGAAAGGTTTGTTAATCTTTCCGGGCACGCTTAGATGTTACTGTTTAAGTCTGTCATTTTTTCGGGTATACTTTGAATAAGATTGATGTTCGGCATACCTGATGATTGAATGTGTTTATCCTAACAAGCTTAGTGCTAACATAGGATTTTCGGGCAAGCTCTATGAAATTTTAGACTATAGCACACCTAAATGTTTATGTGTTTAATTTCATTCCGAGCATGCTCTGTGATATGTGTATGATTTCTTTGAAATTACAAGTGTTTTCGGGCAAACCTTGTTTTCCGAGCACACTTTATATTTCGGGCACACTTGTGTTCCTTCAATATACTTGGTAATTTCAAAACTTAACTTTCCGAGTACACTGTCTGCTAGAATTCCTTTCCGGGCACACTTTGTACTATATGAAGGTTATTCGGGTATACTTTGCATATGATTGTTGTTCGGGCACACTATTCTCCAGAAAGATTGCTCGAGCACACTATGTTTTCAAGCATACTTGAATGAATGTGTTGATTGAATATGTTAATTGATTATGATAAAATTGATTATGATTCTTATGAGGGTTCATGCTAGATAAGTTTTAATTTGAAATTGAGAAATTTATGTGGGGATCTTAATTGATTCTTAGTAAGGATGTTTATTTGATGATTATGCTTGATTATATGCCTTGTGAATAATTTCTCAAGAGATCGAGTATTTCGGGTAAGCTTTCTTCATTATTGTCTTAACTTTAAATTAATTTACTTGATTAAGCAAGGTTGATATATAGACGAATTCTGGCAAACTTTGTATATTCAAAAATGAAAATCTTCCAAGCAAAGTTTGACCAAGTAAGGTTTGTATGTGGAAGTATACCGAGTAGACTTTGGATATATTAATATTTCGAGTAAGGTCTTATGAACTTAAATGAAATTGAATGTTTTTAATATATCAAGTGGATAATGTTACTGGTTGACAGCTAATATTTCACAAAATTACAAAAAGCATTTAAAACCCACTTTCAAAAGGTATATAAGAGGGAGTTAGGAAAATTTTTCAACATTATTTCCCTCTCTCTCTCTCTCCTTCCACTGCAAAATACTTACACTCAAAGAAACCTCTCCGACTTCCAAAATTCTAAGTCGATCCTAACCCTAATTTTTATCAGCCCCTAATTCCGACTCGGTAGGCATTAATAATATGCTTTCCGATCTCGATTAGACTACAATGGGCTGTAATTATGTATTTGATTACTGACACTCTGTTTATGTGTATAGGTTATAAATTTGTCGAAGAATAGGTTCTTGAAGATTTCTCCCTATCTTCTTCATTCTTATAACTTGAAATTATCTAAAGTACTGAACTTTATGACTAATATCACTTTGAATATGTTTGTTTGTGTATTTCAGATATGGCAGACAACGAGCCGAAGTATGTTTTTGAGCCAAAGCACAATATGTGCGCATTACTACAAGTGACACTAGAAAATGAACTAGTGGCTCGAATGATATTGTGGATGGCACGGTAAAACATCAACTTTGCACTCACTGAAAGTCCTATAATTTACAGAAATCACTCCTTGGATTTCTGGAGATCTGCAGAGTTTGTTGAAGATGTGAATGGAAAAAGAATAGAGGCAACCGTGGCCAGACAGGAGATTCAGATCACAGAGAGAATGATCAGAAGGTGTCTAAGACTGAATGATGATGATCACAATCACATAAACTTCAATACAGCACACTTATTGAAAATTTTTGAAGAAACAACGGGGTATCAAGGAAATGTCTATGAAGGACAGTTTCAGAAGGGTATGTTTCCAATGCTGTATAGGTTTTTAATACATCATATTATTCATGGATTTGCACCAAGGAAGGGATCATGGACTCTGATGAGTCATGATCTAACAAATGCCACAGTTGGGATAATCTTTGATCTGCCCTTTAACTTTTCCAAGATGATTTTTGAGGGATTAGTAGGGAATCTAAAGAAACCAGAAAGAAAGAGATTTTTGCAATATCCAAGATTCCTGCAGATCATATTCAATAGAGAACTACAAGATTTACCAACAATTGGAGACACACATCAGTTGCAAGACTCTGATGCTTACAAAAGAATCAAGAAATATGGTGTCTCCAATACCTTTAATTCAAATGTTCCTTTTGAAATTTTACCTTGGTTATTGAACCATGATTTGGCTATAATGTCTGTGCCTGAGCTGAGCTCAGAGGAGGAAGCAGGGGGTGATGATGAGAGTGATGAAGGTGAGTCCGATGATGATGATGTTGATGGAGATGAAGGTGGAAATGGTTTAGAAATGGAGATTATAGCACCTGAACAGGGGGAGCACAGAGAAGAACTTGAACAGTCAATTCCTACACTACCACACTCACCACCACCAACCCCACCACATCAAACACCACCTCAAACCCTTACCCTAGACCAACCTGAAACTTCCACACATCAATCACCACCACCACAGACACCACCAACTCATAGCCTAAACCAATCAGAACCAATCATTTCTAGCCCACCTCAAACACCTACCACAAACCAACCTGAATTTGAACCATTTCCTACATCAGAACCTACTAGTCCACATGTTGAGATATTCCAAAGAAATCTTGAGTTGATGTTGGAAAATGATGAGTTGAGAAGAAAGGTTAAGGAGGTTATGGATGAAAATGTTGTGTTGAGAAGAAGGGATGAGGAGGTATCTAATGAAAATTTAATGTTGTTGAGAAGGTTAACTGAGGCTGAAATGAAGATTCAAACCCTGGTGCAGGAGGTTGAGAAGACCTCAGCTGCCCCAAAACAGGGGGAGAATATGGATGATGCTGATGTGGGTATGACTGATGTTGAAAGTGTTGATAATGTTGATGCTTTGAAGATGATCATGAACAATTATGATGATAGTGATGAGAATGATGAGGAGGTGAGGGGAGAAGAAACCAATGATGATGAAAAAGAAAAGTTAAATGATGAAGAAGTTGTGCTTACAGAAGAATTAACTGAGATTGTGGATAAGGAAATGACTGTTGAGAATACCGATATGAATGCTACTACTGAGGAACTGGTAAACACTGAGCAAGAAGATGATCAAGAGGCTAGTTCCAAGAGAGCAGAGCATGATTCTGAACTAGAACAACTGTTCAAAGAAATTGATGAATATGAGACTTCTGATGAAGAAGAAGATGAAGAGCAGTTGAGAAAAAGGAAAGAAAAAGGTAAAGGGATAGCAACAGAGGAAGAGCCTGTTGTGTATGCTGAGAAAGATGTAACATTTAGAGATGATGATGCTGCTGCTGCTCTTGAAGAGCAAGAAAGAATAATCAAAGAATCTATGGAGAGGGAGAAAATAGCCCTATCTCTAACTCCAGAAGAGATTGCAGAGCAGGAAGATCTGATCAGAAAAGCTAACATTGAAAAAGAACTAGCTGAAGATGAGGCTGAACAAGAAGTTATAGAAGAACTGATTAAGATGAGCAGAGTTGAGGAAGTAGACAACTCTTTGGCATTGGTAGTCAGCATGTTTCAACCTAAAAGTCAAACATCTGAAACTGCTGCTGAACCAGCCACTGGTATGATTCCTGAGGAGGAGATTGGTGAGTCAATTGCCTCAAAGGCTGCCAAGAAATGGGCTGAACAGGTGAGAGAAGATATGAGGAAAAACCCTACTGACAACTGGTCAGAAAGGATAAAAATACCTGAAACTCAAAAATCAAGATTTGACAAGATATATCAGAGAAGAAAAAGGACAGCTGAACAAACTGATAATAAAGCAAGTCCCATAAAGGCAACACCCTTGCAAACACAAAGACCTGATGAACATGTGCAAGGTGTCCCAGATATAACAACTAGAGATAAAGCAGATCATCCAGCTCCTGATGAACCAAAGATAGATGCTATGAATGAGCTGACTGAAAAAAAGGATGACTCTGAGAACTCTGATGATGACAATGATGATAAACCTGAGAATGATGAAGGGAAAGTCGGTACAACTGCTAATGTTATGTCCCCACAAGTCGAAATGACTGATGTACACAGGGCAAACATTAAGCTGAGTATGTTGGAAGCCAAAAGGCTGATGGAACAGAAGAACAAAGATGCCAAGAAATACAAAGATTATCTGAGAAGACATGGTTACTCTGAGAAAGATTTGGCACATTTCTCAATTGACGAATTGCAAGATTTGTACATTAGTGAAAGAGAGAAAGTTGTAGAAAGGTGTGTTGAAGAAAATGAAGAACTTGAGCTGGAAGAATTGAAAATAAAATTTAATGGAATGTGTGGATACTTGTTGGAAAAAGGCATGAAGCCTGAAATTGTTAAGAATTTGGATAAAAAGACAGTTGTGGATCAGTATAACATAAGAAAAAGAAAAGAAAAATCTAAAAGGGTCCAAACTGAGAGCTCAATTCAAACTGAAGTACCTGATGAGCCACCAAAGAAGAAAAGAAGAATTCAGACTATAAGGGAAAAACAAAAGGAACAAGTCAAACATGTTGAAATCCCTATCTCTCAAAAGGATGTGAAACCTGAACCGGAAAATGAACCATTTATGCCATGGAAAAATGAGGAAATGTTAAACGTCCTAAGAAACATAATGATAAATAAGAGAGGGATGACTGAAGAAGACTTTAATGTGTTAGAGAAAGAGGATTTGAAAACTCTTTTCTACCTTCAAAAGAATGAGTGGGAAAAGGCATTAAGAGAAGGAGAAAATCCACGATATTATGCTGATGGTAGGTTTGTACCTGCTGGATTGGCAAGAACTCCAGGAATGATAAAGATGTTAATAGAACTTGAAGCAGCTGGACAAGATATAGTTGAATTAGCCAAACTTCCTACTGAGATGGTGGAGGTTATTTATGTAAAGACATTCAACTTGGGACCTCAAAAGCCTAAGAAATCGATTCCTTTCAGACCTCCATTTCATCAAAGATTTCCTAGAGGAAGAGGTCAAGGAGGAAGAGGTGAATCAAGCAGCTCAGTACAACACAGAACAAGACCACAATCTGATGTGGATCTACCAAGAGAGCTGTACTATGATTCGATCACTGATTCCCTCAAGGTGATTATGGAGAGCAGATTACTAAGAGATATTGTGGTCAGAAGTGACTTCCGTGAGTTTAATGAAGAACAATTGAGAAGGATGGCCACACTCCATTTTGTAGGTTCCCCGGACGGATCACACGAGATATCCCGGTCTACTCAGGTGCGGAATCCCTGCGTAGATCGTTACGAGCGTAGAAAGCAAATCAAACAAACACACACGAATAAACCGAAACACGTTATATATTAATAACTGAACTCACGTGATATGAATCACTGATACAGACTCTCGTCCTCATGTTACAATGAACTCAGATCAACTCGATTAACTTAAACGACTAACTTCAAACCAAGCCGTAAGCTGGTATATAAATACACGACAACTTCGCCTGATATGTTCAGGCGAAGTTGTCCATAACTTCGGTTGTTCAACAAGTTCGCCTAGGCGAACTTGTTAACAACTTCGCTTAAACAAAAACATAAATAACATTACAGACTCGATTACAGACACTAGACTATGAACTACTGACATTTATGCACCAACAGACTCCCCCTTGGCAGTAGCTTCATATCTTGATCTTTAAGCACTTGTCTTGTAATCTTCACGCATGCACTCCTTCTCTAACACATACCGTGACTACTCACTGATACTTCCTCGCTTCGTCTTTCCAAGCAGGAATATAGAATATCTTCTTTTCATTCAACACTTGCAGATCAGCTTTCGATAAGTTAACAATATGCATCGGATCATACACCCTCAGCACTTCTTGTTCGTCTTCGTCTTCCATCAAGGCTTCAGCAGTCTGACAATCAACATACCACCATTTAAGATTCTTCAACACATCTTGAGGCATAATCTTCATTGGAACCTCCTTAATGCATCGAATCGGTTTGTACTTCATTACCATCCATGGCTTGCCATCTGCTCTCATTCCCCTTTCTTTATCTTCCACTAGCTTTCCCTTCTGTGGCTTTAATAACTCAAACTTCTTCTCTTTTATGCTTTCTTTCCACACGATCTTCCCAATAACCCTTGCCATGTTGTCGTCGCTTCTATTGATCAGCCCCAATCTAGCCAAATCCTTCACCTCACATTCAGGAAATGTATTGATAGATCTCAATGTTCTTTTAAAATACTGAATCCCATCAAAACGTTTCACCACAAACAACTTTATCTGTTCATCATATAGCCAACAAATAATTCCTTTCTTCGACTCAGCATAGCCTTTGATATTATAACTCTTCTTGAACATGGTTGGAACAGCAGGCTTCTTAGTTTTAATAAACCAATGAGCACAGCCTTCTTTCCACCTAGGCTGCTCCTCCCACTCAGTCTCATCATTTTCCATCTCAGTACCCATATCGGCTTTCTCAACATCTGGGATCTCGTGTTCAACATTTTCTTCAATTATTTCACCTTCTTCAATCCCATCTTCAATCACAATCTGTGCTCCAATCTTCTCAATCTCCTCAATAGGCAGCACATCATCATCATCCTCTAGCATATCATCATCCAATTCTTTCAACGCATCGATCACATCATCATCATCATCAACCATCACCACCTCATCACCACCAACTGCACCTGCAGACTCCCCCAGAGCTGTGGAAGTCCCAAGAGCTTGAGTAGTTCTTGGCAACTCACCACCTGCACCTTTCGGTGCATTGGGATCATCGTCTCTGTCATTTCTCTTCTTTGTCCTTAACTCGTCGCCTCTACAACCTGTCTCCCCCTGAGATGCCAAGAACTCCTTCATAGAATCTATAATTCGCCCATGTTCAACCAGGAGGGACGACTGTAGTTGATTCTCTGCTACAAGGCGCTGAATAGCCTGGGTCTGGATAAAGTTTATCCTCGATTGCTCTGCCACGACCCGTTCAAGTGCAGCTATTCTCTCCGAGTCTGAGAGGGTTGCATCGAAATCAAACCTCATGTTAGATGTGTCTTGAGTATACTCAGCAGGGATCTCGAATGTAACCGGGACATCAGAAGCAGTTGTGGACGTAACCGCAGGTGGTATCGTGACCGACAACCCTGCAGTTGCAACGACGGTAGACTCTACAAATTGTGCCACCACCTCTGAAGGAGTAAGCGTTGGAGGTGGTAACGACACAATCTCCGGAGTCGTCGTCTGTAGTGTGATGGATGGGATGCCGACAGCTGATGTAGCCACCACGGGAACATCTGCGGCGCTTGTAACCTGTACAGAAGTAGGAACAATCGACATACCTGACAGTGCGGATGGAGCGAACCGTATAACCCTTGAAGTCTCTCCAGCTCCCATACCTGCACCTGTCCTTTCACGTCTTGATCGTCTAATCAGCTTGTGAATATCCTCTTCTTCTTCTGACTCGCTATCATCAACTGTTCTCTTCCTCTTCCCAATCGTCCTTTCTCGTCTCACCAACATCCTTCTCGCCTCATCCATAACATCATCAAGATCTGAGTCAGCCACCGTCGTAGCTGCTCTAGTAACATTCACTTCCCGAACCTGTGCAGCAGAGACCTGCACCTCTTCTTGTGGATCAAAACGGTCCATGTCGAAGAATCCTTGGCCGCCAAATGCAGCATCAAGGTCTACATCCTCCTCAGCCGACACCACAGGCACAGTAGGTACATCTCGAGTTGCTCCTGCCTGTTGTGGTTGAGGGTCTCTGAACTCATCCCCCCGAGCTGGCACATACCCCGGGTTTATTAAGAACCCAAAGAGTGGAGTATGCCTTGGACGACGTTCAGGCTTGCTCCTCGCACTCGAAGTACGGCATTGAGCAAAGATACGTTTGCTCACACTCTCCACGTATCGTATTGGGCGTCGTTGAGGCAAAGTTGGAGCCACATGGTTCAAGATCATCTATATGAATCTTGGATACATTATGAACCGCTCACGAGCCATCGCCCTCCTCTCTCTGTCGATCTGATAAAAGACCATCTGACTAAAGCTATAACGTTTGTTATAAGTCAGAGCAGTCATTGCTGACTGCATGGTCGCACCCATTCCGTCAGTACCCGCCTTCCTCCCAAACATACACACAATCATGACGTGCATGAGGAAGCGCCACTGATCGAGCAGGAACCCCTTCCGTCTCTGGGTATCGCCCAAGGGACCAAAATATCCCATTCGTAGGAATGCTCCATCACGAAACGGAGCCACAAACTTCGTAGGGTCATCCCTAGTCTCCTCACCGAACCGTAAAGCCACCCGTATTTGTTCAGATGAGAACTGAACCTCTTGATTGTTGACGGTTGCTCGCATAACCGGGGGCTCAACGCGGCAATCGTACTCCACAGTCTGCCAGAAATCCTCGATATTGGGTAAGGATATCGGCAGAGTCGTCGTGATAGCGTGGAATATCCTCGAGCGAAGGAGGAATGCGATTATCTCCCGGTAGTCTTCAACTCCGCTCGCTTCCGGGTCTAAGGTAATGTACATATTGTGACCCGGAAAAAATTGCCTCTGGTTATCTCCGTCATCGCCTCCAGCACCTCCAGCACCTGCTACTGCAGCCATATCTGCAACAAACGCACCAAGTTAGATACACGTTAAGGTTTAACACAAGTTCGCCTATTACCATGAGCGAAGTTGTGATAACTTCTGTATAGGCGAAGTTAAAGTTGGGGCGAAGTTGGGAACAACTTCGCTTCATCTTTAAGTTCGTCTAATAATTAAAAAATTAAAAGGTCCAGGCGAAGTTAATGATAACTTCGCCTCACCACAACATCGCCTCAGGCGAAGTTTAGACTCAGGCGAAGTTACGGATAACTTCGCCCAAACCTTAAGTTCGCCTGCATCTGAAACGACAACAGTAAGCAGAATCAACATCGAAAATTTGGTGTTTCGGCTAATTTTGATGATTTAGGAGACTAAAACACATGGTATTAAGGCAGTCCGGACGATCAGTTTGCTCATGAACACGTAAAACAAGTTTTGAAATCGGGTATAGGTTTCGAACGTCCGAGGTCGTTAACCGGGTGTCGAAACAACCTAGGATTAACAACATCGAACATCGAGTATAAGATATAGAACCCAAACACACCTTGAATACTGATTGAAATCGGAAACAGATAAACGTATGAAAATCGGAGATAAGTTCGCTGTGAAAATCGATAATAAGTTCGCTGAGATTTAGAAATTATGAACAGTTTTGACTCTTGAAAATCCTTATATAGGGGCGAAGTTATACAGGCGAAGTTATGGTTAACTTCGCCTAGGCGAAGTTACTCACAAGTTCGCCTGTTTAACAACATCGCCTATATTTATAAAATCAACCCTTATAATTTGAACATTTTGCAATTTACTTTTAAAACTTCCCTTTAAGAATTAAATAACACGATCAAGTCCAAGTAACCATTTATAAAAGCATACAACTACATAAAAAGAAAACTTTTAACAATTAAAGTATAAGGGATCAAATTTCAGTCTCGATAGGGACTACTACGTTTTAGAAAAGATCCGAACAGGAATCATACTAATTACGTGACTGTCACATAGATCCGTGTTTAGCTGTATTATGACATATAGAGACAGGTTGTAAGCAGGTAAATAACTTAAGATGGTTTTCATCGTTTCTGTGATACGAGTTAAGTTCAATTAAGCTCAAAAATTAAGTGGGCAACAACTCAGAGATTATGATGCCTCTTATCTATTCTCAAAGCGTATTTGGCTTTCCCCAAGTCACCCCGAATTGACTTCGACCCTTAGTGTCTGATTAAGTTTGTAATTACTCTTCATCTGCTTCCCGTTCTCTTTCTTACTCCATGATTAAGAAGTCTTGATATGTTGAACTCTAGAATGTTTCAATAACTCATAAGTTTTTTTTTTTTTTTTTTTTTTTTTTTTTATGATAAACATTTACATAGACTTCAGAGTAGTAACCAACTGCAAGTCCCAAATCTGGATCACTGCAGTTTCTTGAAACGCTATCTTCACGGGAATCAGAACACTTACGGGCTCGTGTATGACTGGGTAATCGCTTTTCTGCCTATCATTCGGAAAGATATATATGAAGACATGCAAAACTCGTAAGGAGTTTCCACGTAAAATCAAGTAGTTTTAGTTTGTATCACATCTACTTTTACGCACCATAAAAAGTTACCATGACATACAATGACTATCCTAAAGCCTTTTAAGCCTAATAACTTCACTAGTTAAGCACACAGAATCAGTATATATATCATTTTCCAAGGTTGGATCAATTTTCTGTTAAACATAGCTAACGAACTTCTTACGAAGTAGTAGACTTGAAAAATAATTTCATTTCCCTTTAAAAAAAATTTTAACATTAATCACCCCGACCAAAACAAAGTCTTCAGGTAAACGGCTATCCCGAAGATCCAATGAATCAGCTGGACCGACCACATACTAGTATGTGTTCTTCTAACTAAGTATGATCGACTAATTTAAGCGAAAAAATGAAAACTCATCATAAACCGCCCCGGTCACTTTCAGTCATCTGGTTAATGGCTATCCTCAAAATCTACAAGTAGAAAATGAGGACCAAAACATATCCGAAGACAAGTCCTTCAAACTGAGGTAACCGACATATTTTAAGCGATAGTGACGTTTTTTTTTTTTTTTTTTTTTAAATATAACATGAAAAGCATGGTTACTCGGGATTGATCATCCCATTCAGCTCGATAAGGTTTTGAAATCTTGTTTTGTCAAACGCTTTAGTATAAAGATCAGCGAAATTATCAAGCGTATCCACCTTTTCAAGCACAATCAGTTTCTTCTCAGCACAATCCCGTATAAAATGATGACGTATGTCAATATGTTTAGTTTTACTGTGCTTCACGGGATTGTTAGTTACTGAGATAGCAGCTGTGTTGTCAATGCAAATAGGAGTAAGTAAGAAATTCAGACCATAGTCGCGCAACTGTTGTTGAATCCAAAGAACCTGGGAGCAGCAGTTGGATGCTGCCATGTATTCTGCTTAACAGGTTGAGATTGCGACCGAAGTCTGTTTCTTGCATTGCCACGACACCAATCTGCCACCAAGAAACTGACATCCTCCAGTTGTTGACTTCCGACTCTGATTGCACCCTCCATAATCAGAATCTGTGTAAGCGACTAGCTCCAAGTCTCCTCCTCTCGGGTACCATAACCCCAGCTTCGGTTTGCCCTTGAGATACCGCAAGATCCTCTTCACACCCTTCATGTGAGATTCCTTTGGGTTTGCCTGAAAACGAGCACAAAGACAAACAGCAAACATTATATCAGGCCTAGAAGCAGTTAAGTACATTAAAGAACCTATAATAGCCCGATACTGAGTTGGGTCCACATCTGCATCACCGTCTGACTCAGCACCCAATTTGTGATTGACGCAGATTGGAGTGTCGAATGGAGTGTTGTCCTCCATCTTGAAGCGTTTGAGCACATCATGGACATACTTGGTCTGATGAATGAACATCCCATCCTTCTTCTGATCAACCTGCAATCCTAAAAAGAAAGTTAGTTCACCCATAGCACTCATTTCAAACCTCTTTTTCATGACGGCCTCAAAATCTTGACACATGGAGACTCTTGATGCAGCAAAGATGATGTCATCCACGTAGACTTGCACTAGCAGGAAGTCGCTTCCATCTCTCTTGAAGAACAACGTGCTATCTATCTTCCCTCTTTCAAACCCATTTTCAAGCAAGTAATCTGATAAAGTTGAATACCAGGCACGAGGTGCCTGATGTAGTCCATACAATGCCTTGCTTAACTTGTACACGTGATCAGGAAAGTCTGGGTCAGGAAAACCCGGAGGTTGCTCAACATACACTACCTCATCAACTTTCCCATTCAGAAACGCACTCTTCACATCCAACTGAAATACCTTCATCTTCTTATAAGCAGCGAACGCCAAAAACAATCTAATGGCTTCCAACCTTGCGACAGGAGCGAACACTTCATTATAATCAATCACCTCTTGTTGATTAAAACCTTTAACGACTAGCCTCGCCTTGTTTCTTATGATAATCCCTTTCTCATCTCTCTTGCA
The DNA here is from genome assembly GCF_021521415.1 of Bidens hawaiensis. NCBI lineage: Eukaryota > Viridiplantae > Streptophyta > Magnoliopsida > Asterales > Asteraceae > Bidens > Bidens hawaiensis. Next base: position 140,037 of record NW_027494678.1, on the reverse strand, counting down.
CTTAAACACCCATTTTGTGCCTATCGCATGCACATGCTTCGGTTTTTCAACCAAAGTCCAAACTTCCATTTTCTTGAATTGAGCCAACTCTTCTTGCATAGCTTCGACCCACGAGCTGTCCTTGAGAGCCATTTGATAATTCTTCGGTTCAATCTGGCTGATAAAGCAGGTGTACAAGCATTCATTGATTATCCCTGTCTCCTTGATGCTTGTGTAAACACAGGTGTGCTCATTCAAGCTACGTCTTGTTTGTACACCGGAGGACACATCACCAATCACATTCTCCAAGGGTGATCTTTATGAATTCTCGTGGTCGGAACAGAACCGACATGCAAATTGTCTTCCAAGTTAGAAGAGAGCTCGTCAATGGTTGTTTCATGCTGAGAGTGAAATGGATTGAAAAATTCTTCTTCAGTCGAGGTAGCAGGGGTATCGACAGCATTTGATGAGGAAGGTTGACATTTATCGATCAGCTGTCTTTGCAATAGGTTTTCTTCCTCATCAAGGATCATCTTCGTAGCAACTCTCTCTTCTTCTTCAGCAATATCCAAATACGGTATGTTAAAAGACTTAAAAAGTTTAACATAGTCGAAAAACTCAGCAGGTCCGTTGCTTGGTTTTGGCGGTTGGTAACTTGTGATATCGGTGTTACACACCACCTCAACCTTGCTGGTCGATGTATTGAAGACACGTCTGTTGGGAGTCCCAACAACATAACCGACTAAGATTCCTTCATCGGCTACTTCACCAAATTTAGAATTTGTCTTCAAAATCGAACAAGGGGACCCGAATGGTTCAAGACCACTCAAGTTGGGCTTTCTCCCATGCATAAGCTCATAACACGTTTTACCAAGTCTTTTAACAGTTAAGACTCTATTCAGAACATAACAGGCTGTAGCAACAGCTTCAGCCCAAAATACCACAGGAAGCTTCGAATCAGCCAGCATAGTTCTGGCTCCTTCAATTAATGTTCTATTCTTCCTTTCAGCCACTCCATTCTGTTGCGGTGTATACGGAGCGCTGTATTGGTGTTCAATCCCTCTCTGAAGGCAGAAGATCTCCATCTCAAAATTCTTGAACTCCGTTCCATTGTCACTCCTGATGAACTTAACCCTTTTATCCATACCGTTCTCAACTTTGGTAATCAAATTCTTCACCATCTGAGCCGTTTCGTCTTTTGATTTCAGGAAATACACCCACGAATATCGTGAGTAGTCATCAGTGATCACCAAGCAATAAGAAGTTCCTCCTAGACTTTTTGCATTCACGGGACCGAAGAGATCCATGTGAAGCAACTCCAGAGTACTGGCAATTGAATTGACTTTCTTGGTGAGATGGGATTTCTTGTGCTGCTTTCCCTTCTTGCACGCTATACATTTATCTTCAAAATTGAAATTCTTCAAGGGAACGCCCAGCAGAAGTCCATTCCTGACAATATGGTTCATCTTCCGAAGATGAATGTGCCCCATTCTCCTATGCCACAATTCGGACTCTGATTCACTCGCTTTTGTCATAAGGCATGATTCTGCCGTGGCCATTTCAGTTGATCTCATATCCATAATATATGTATTTCTTTCACGTGGAGCCTTCATCACAATCCACTCCTCTGGTATCTGAAAACCAGGTTTCAACACAATCGCCTCATTCTTTGTAAAATGAACGGTGTACTCCTTATCACAGATCTGCGACACACTCAGCAGATTGTGCTTCAATTCTTCTACAAAGTTAACCTTCTCCAAAGTCATCTTTCCGTTTGACACCGTTCCCATTCCAGTAATCTTGCCACCACTTTCACCGGCAAAGCTCACTCTCCCTCCTTGAACAGGTTTCAAATCGTGTAACAAGTATTTGTTACCCGTCATGTGCCGGGAACAGCCGCTATCTACAACCCAAAGATTGTTGGCAGCCCTATTCAACTGTTCCTGCACAATAAAGCAAAAGATTAGAATTTAGGGACCCAAGACCAATTGGTCTTGGATCTATACATCCCAAACTTTGGCTTTCCAAAGTTAGTATCTCGAAAATTCCTGTAAGTCCTATTAGGAAACCTCCTTGAAGATTGATTGTGAGGCCTTCCAAACCTTAGTGAATTGAAAGAATTATAGTTTGTGGTTTGGTTATTAGCAGTGTAAAACTGAGATTTGTTTCTATGAAAACCTGAATTAGTCACATTTTTGAATTTTAAGTGGTTTTCATTTTTAGCAGCATGATAATTACTATTAGGTTTATTCTCAGCTTTAGTAGGCCTCACACCTCTGAATCGCTGCTTCAGAGGGCAATTTGCAACAAGATGTCCTAATTGATTACATCTAAAACAACACCTATGCTCAACTTTTTTATCAATCGGTGTTTTAGATGTCGAGGCTATATTACCGCCCGTTCGTCTCACATATGGTGGGACGTACGGGTTTAGTGGAGTACTCCTTTTATTTGTTTTATCTTTTTCTCCACTCTTGGGTAACACAACCTCCTCTTTCACCTTACCAGACTCGGATGACTTATCCGAATCTGACGAGACTGGACTTTGATCAGAAATTTCAACACTTGAAACAGGCGAACTTGTTTCGCCTCTACTCACATTCGGTTCTTTAACAGTTACTTTAATTGGCACTGTCTGAGCAACCTCAAAGTCAACAGATTTCTGAACACTAGGGTTAAAAGTGTAATTGTGATTGTACGGTGGTGGAACTTCATGATAACCGATTCCTCCCCTCTTGACAGAGGAACCTTGATCACTAACAAGGTGATCAAGAATAGCAGAGGAATTTCTGAACTGCTCCAGTTTTCGATTCAGTTCCACCACTTTCACCTGGTGGTCAGCAATCTGTTTTTCTCTCTCAGCAATAAGTTTGGTCTTTTCTTCCAAAACTTCATAACTTAAATCAATCACTTCAATTTTTTCAGCAAGTTTTGTTTTTAAACTTTTAACATCTTTTTCACAAGCTTTTATTTTGACTTTATAGCTATTTTCTCTTGCTTTTGTAAAATGATGATCTTCTTTTAAGGTTTTAAATTCAGCATCCAACCTAACATACTGATCGGTTATAGTTGCTAATTGCTCAGACAAGTTCTCACATTTAGAGCATGTAAGTTTAGAACATACCTCGGAGAGCTGGTCATTAACGTCTGCCATAAGAGCTTTTTCCTCTCCGGTAACCTTCTCACTTTCATCAGTTTCTACCTTTGTCAAATTTGCCTGCTCAAAAGTTTCTTTAGACAGCAGGTTCCAGTTGTATTCACCATCTTCTCTGGACATCATCGCACTATAATCTTTAGAACCTCCACTTTGCTGTGTAGACCTGCCCTGACTTCGTTCTACACGCTCATTCCTACATTCCTTTGCAAAGTGACCGTTTTGTTGACAATTGTAGCATCTGACCTTTGCCTTGTCAAACCCCGGCTTTCCACCGACAAACTTCCTTCCCGTCTTTCTCATAAACCTTTTTACTCTTCTCACGATCATGGCCATTTGCCATTGTAAATCCATTTCTTCCATATCGTCAGCATCAATCTGATCGTAATCTTCATCCAACATAGCTGGATCAACAATCTTCCCTTGAATGTAGTTCTCATAGGAAGCAATGAAAGAGGCATAAAGACCAAACTGCTCTTCAGCAGACTTGACACTCATATGCATCTTGGAGTAGTTGTTGCTGGGAGAACTTGGAGAGCAACTACTCTTGCTTACCTGGGGTTGAGAACCACTCGATCCTGCTGCTACATAGCAAACATCCCCATTTGTGTTAACTGACACATGCCCCTCATGTGATGAGTTGGGGCCTGACTCTCCCTTTGTGTAGTAGGCAGCAGATTCAGTCTTCGATCCTGAGCTAGTGTTGACTTTAGCTCCATACATACCTGGATCTTGAACCTGATCCATAGGTGTCTCTTTTCTGACCATGTTAAGCTCAAAGGTTCTGAGCTTGTTGACTGCCGTTTCAAGATCATATGTGGGAAAGTCCTTGTCTTCCCTCATCAGCACAGTGTACATCTCCCATTTTGGTGGGAGAGCATCTAGAAGCTTCTCAACTATTTCTTCTTCTCGGTAGGAAATTGAATAGTTGCTCAATTCAGTCATCAGATGGTAATATCGAGTGATAATATCATCTAAGGATTCATTCTTCAAATACTTGAAGACTGAGAACTGGGTTTTGAGCAATTTTATCTTTGAAGCACGGATTCCTACATTCCCTTCAAATCTGTTCTCAAGAGCTTCCCAAAGCTCTCTTGCTGACGTATACTTTCTGAACGTATGAAGGATCTCTTGAGGAAGAGCCATAGTAATAGCAGCATGAGCCTTGCTCTCGGCCTCATACATCTTTTTCTCTTCTTCTTCCATTTTACTATACTTTTTAATTTGATCACGACCTTCATACTCCATAACTGGTGGAATATAACCATCCTGGATGCATACCCACATCTTCGCATCCTGGTATTTGACGTATTGTATGAACCGATCCTTCCATGCAACGAAATCGGTTCCCTTCAGCAATCTTGGGGCCTTGGTAGCTGACCCTGCTTCAACTTCCATCTTCACTAACTCCGAGATGTTGATCGACGACATCTTTCCCGAAAAGTAAGAAACCTGAAAAATTAAGAATGTTTTTTTTTTTTAAATATTAAAGTACTGTAGGCGAAGTTACGGTTAACTTCGCTTGAAGTAGGCGAAGTTGTAGAGAACTTCGCTGAAGAACTTCGCTGATAACACTGCTGATTAACTTCGCTGATTCTTAACTTCGCTTGAGGTAAGCGAACTTAAGAGGTAGGCGAAGTTGTAGAGAACTTCGCTTGAGTTAGACGAACTTGAGAAGGTAGGCGAAGTTGTGGATAACTTCGCTTAACCTTATATCATCACCGAAACCCTACGCACAGTGACGGCAACTTCGCCTGATGAACACGGAAGATTTGCAGATCTGTAAATCGGATTTTAACGAGGTTTTTGACAGTGTAAAGGCTTGAACACGATGGTAGGAGGTAAGAATGATCAAAAACACAGAAAACACGTCCCGCGAATAGTCGAAACGAGACAATTTCTACACCCGCATGAATATCCCGAACCACACAATCGAGCAAACGCTCTGATACCAATTGTAGGTTCCCCGGACGGATCACATGAGATATCCCGGTCTACTCAGGTGCGGAATCCCTGCGTAGATCGTTACGAGCGTAGAAAGCTAATCAAACAAACACACACGAATAAACCGAAACACGTTATATATTAATAACTGAACTCAGATGATATGAATCACTGATACAGACTCTCGTCCTCACGTTACAATGAACTCAGATCAACTCGATTAACTTAAACGACTAACTTCAAACCAAGCCGTAAGCTGGTATATAAATACACGACAACTTCTCCTGATATGTTCAGGCGAAGTTGTCCATAACTTCGCTTGTTCAACAAGTTCGCCTAGGCGAACTTGTTAACAACTTCGCTTAAACAAAAACATAAATAACATTACAGACTCGATTACAGACACTAGACTATGAACTACTGACATTTATGCACCAACACATTTGTATGACTACAGAAACAGGGACAGATCTACAGATAGACAAATGAATGATTTATCAAAGTACCTGCATGAAGAAGCTGATAAAGGATTCAAGTTTTTGAAAGAGAAGAGAAGTTGGAGAATGATTCAACTCCACAGATCAAAAAGGTCAGAGAAGTTAAAGAGAATGGACAGGGCTGAACTGAACTACCAAATAAGTGTCCGAGATCAGAATCCACTGTCCAACATGAATACGTGTATAAACTTGGGAAGAAGAATGAGAAGGCCGAACTATACAGTACAGAAGAACAATGTCATTGCTAAGGTGGAATACAAAGAAGACACTGGTCATTATGTGCTGATGAACTCTGATGGAAAAGTCTTGGCTATAATAAAAAAGGATGCAGATCTGACATGCTTACACAATGATGATCTAATAGATATAAGAGACTTGGTGATACCGGAAGGACACACTCACTACCAAGTGCTCAATATCTTCAGAGAAAGAGCTGCATCAGTAATACAGCTAAGAAGACAAGCAGCCTACAATGAAAGAAAAAGACAGAATAGATAGAATAGGCTTTGCTTTGTAATGTCTTTGGACACTTTTGAATATGTAATTTTGTTTATGTAATTTGATTATGAAATTTGACTTTTAATTTGATGTGTATTTTGCTGAGTGTAAGTAACCATAGAGTGTTTTGGGCCAGCTGAGGTGTTCCAATCTAGGGGGAGATTGTTGGGTCAAGAGTTTGACCCAAATGAGGAGATTTGACCTAAATGAAGATTATGGAAGATTGGAATCTTCTCAACCTCCTCAGAAACTGCTACGTATTGAATCCGGCACACCTTGGGATCCGAGCAAGCTTTTACTTAGCCGAGTATGAGATTTTGCCTCCCGGGCAAGGTTTACTTCAAATAGTCTTCTTAAGTGGATATCCGGGCAAGGTATGCTAATCAGTGCATTTCCGAGTAAGGATCACTGATTTGGTATCTCCGAGCAAGGTTCACTTTGTCAAGCAGGTTTGTTCTTCAAGAACAAGTATTTTACTCTTCCGAGTAAGGTTTGGTCAACCAAGTCCATGAAGCCAAGTGATTGGAAGACCGGGCAAGGTATTCTTTAATAATTATGGTCTGAGCAAGTTTGATGTATGAATGGAATATATCTCTAAGTAACATCGGGCAAGGTTCAACTCAAGCAAAGAACTGTACTACCGAGTACACTTTGCTAATAATTTATTTATGGCAAAGAGTTGAATTGGACCATCGAAGAACAAGGTTGCTCGTAAGGGGTTGTCGGGCAAAGTCTGGCAAAGTCAAGAAGACTGAAGTCTACTCGGTGAATATTTTACTTGGTAAAATATTCTTTAAGTAAAGTCTACTCGGAAACTGATCCCGAGCACACTTCTATGTTACCAAGTTATGAAGGATGGCCGAGCATACTCGGAAAGACAAGATTGATGCAAAGCCTACCCGGAAGACTTGTTTTACACTTAGTTTATTTTGAATATGTAATTTGAATATGTATTATCGGATAGGGTTTCTAGAAGGAATGACAGTTGTCCTAGGTTGGCAGGCCTATAAATAGAATGTTTAGGGCACGCCGCTAGAGAGAGAGAGAGAGAGAGGCAGAAGGAGGCAGAACACACAATACGGATAAGACTGACTCATTTATTGAGAGAATATTGTGTGACGGCTGTCTTAGGATTCCTAGAAAACCCTAAATCGATTATCCTTTTGTATGATTAATATTATATAAATCGAAATCTTTTGAGTGAATCCTGAGTGTGCCTTCTACCTGTGATTATTTATTGCAACCGTATGTTTGTTATTGATTCCGCCTTTAACAAACGGATATCTTTCTAAATATAGCAACCCGTCATTAACTCTCTTGTCAACACGATTAATCTGTGTGAGTTATGACTTGATTGATTAAGATCCAGCTGAAATCAAAGGGACCCAGACACACTCCCTTGCCATATGGCCTGTCTTACCGCACTTATAGCATGCTGGTTTTGCGTTGCATTCATTAGCATAATGACCAATCTTCCCACACTTATAGCAGGCATTTTTCCCCATCCTGCACTCTCCACCATGAGCCTTTCCACATTTGTGGCACACGTCCGAACCAGTAACCCACTTGCACTCGCCACCATGTACCTTTCCACATGTCTTGCATGTCTCTCTTCCCCACAACTTCTGCTTCTTGTCCTTAGGGTTCCATAACTGTGTACCTGGGCGCTTGAAAGGAGCGACCCATTTCTTATCCTTCTTCTCTTCCACCATCACTTCATCTGCCGACAAGTCAAGATAAACCATTTCTGCGAGTCCTACAGTAGAATCAAAAGTACCCGGTCTACCAGCCTTGACCAAGACGCAAACCTTCTGCGGTAGTCCCCTAAGGTAAAACTTGATCCGCTTGGCTTCAGTGTTCACCATGTCTGGCACCAACCTAGACAGCAGTTGAATTCAGTGGTGTATTCACGGTGTGTCATCTCACCCGCCTTTAGGTTCAAGAACTTCATTCAACCATCTCAACCTCTCCATCAGCACAAAACCTCTTCATTACCAACTCCTTCATATCATCCCACCGCATAGCTTTAATATCCTCCTGGGTCTTCCTCTGTTCAACAGTTTCCCACCAGTACATGGCTTCATCAAGAAAAGATTGGGTGGCAAAACCCACGGCTTGGTCGGGACGGCACTCGCTAATGCGGATAACCTTGTCCAAAGTAGTTATCCATTGGAGAGTAGCGATTGCCTCTCCCAAGCCAGTCAGCTTCGGCTGTAACACCCTTGGCAAACACAACATTGTCCCACTCTTAGGCTATTCCACATCGGCCGTGGACAAGAGATATCACTTGTTCATAAGTAATGTCCTGCATCTTCAATCACCAACGCGTTTTGGGCAACCAAAAACAAATCCGTAAGCTCTTTGTGGGCATAGCGGACAATATTGGTGGTGCGAGGGGCGGGGTGTTACAGGTGGTATCAAAGCCAGGTTGTGCCGTTCGGGGTGTTGGGACACGCCTCATCGAGGACGATGAGTCCAAAAGGGGGTTGTTTGTAACACCCTTGGCAAACACAACATTATCCCACTCTTAGGCTATCCCACATCGGTCGTGGACAAGAGAGATCACTAGTTCATAAGTAATGTCCTGCCTCTTCAATCACCAACGTGTTTTGGGGAACCAAAAACAAATCCGTGAACTCTTCGTGGGCAGAGCAGACAATATTGGTGGTGCGAGGGGCCCGATGTTACAGTCTGCCCACGAAGAGCTCACGGATTTGTTTTTGGTTACCTAAAACGCGTTGGTGATTGAAGAGGCAGGACATTACTTATGAACCAGTGATCTCTCTTGTCCACAGCCGATGTGGGATAGCCTAAGAGCGGACAATGTTGGTGGTGCGAGGGGCCGGATGTTACAGTTGGTATCAAAGCCACTCTTGTGTCGTTCGGGATGTTGGGACACGCCTCATCGAGGACGATGAGTCCAAAGGGGGGTTTTCTGTAACACCCTTGGCAAACACAACATTGTCCCACTCTTAGGCTATCCCACATCAGTCGTGGACAAGAGAGATCACTGGTTCATAAGTAATGTCCTGCCTCTTCAATCACCAACGCGTTTTGGGCAACCTAAAACAAATCCGTGAGCTCTTTGTGGGCATAGCGGACAATATTGGTGGTGTGAGGGGCTGGGTGTTACAGTTGGTATCAAACCCAGGTTGTGCCGTTCGGGATGTTGGGACACGCCTCCTCGAGGACGATGAGTCCAAAGGGGGTTGTTTGTAACACCCTTGGCAAACACAACATTGTCCCACTCTTAGGCTATCCCACATCGGCCGTGGACAAGAGAGATCACTGTTTCATAGGTAATGTCCTGCCTCTTCAATCACCAACGCGTTTTTGGTTATCCAAAACGCGTTGGTGATTAAAGGAGCAGGACATTTACTTATGAACCAATGATCTCTCTTGTCCACGGCCAATGTGGGATAGCCTAAGAGTGGGACGATGTTGTGTTTGTCAAGGGTGTTACAGATAAACCCCCTTTGGACTCAACGTCCTCGATGAGGCGTGTCCCATCATCCCGAACGGCACAAGAGTGGCTTTGATACCACCTGTCACATCCGGCCCCTCGCACCACCAATATTGTCCGCTCTGCCCACGAAGAGCTCACGGATTTTTTTTTGGTTGCCCAAAATGCGTTGGTGATTGAAGAGGCAGGACGTTACTTATGAACCAGTGATCTCTCTTATACACGGCCGATGTGGGATAGCCTAAGAGTGGGACAATGTTGTGTTTGCCAAGGGTGTTACAAACAACCCCCCTTTGGACTCATCGTCCTCGATGAGGCGTGTCCCAACATCCCGAACGGCACAACCTGGCTTTGATACCAACTGTAACACCCAGCCCCTCGCACCACCAATATTGTCCGCTCTGCCCACGAAGAGCTCACGGATTTGTTTTTGGTTGCCCAAAACGCAGTGGTGATTGAAGAGGTAGGACATTACTTATGAACCAGTGATCTCTCTTGTCCACGGCCGATGTGGGATAGCCTAAGAGCGGACAATATTGGTGGTGCGAGAGGCCGGATGTTACAGTTGGTATCACCCTTGGCAAACACAACATTGTCCCACTCTTAGGCTATCCCACATCGGCCGTGGACAAGAGAGATCATTGGTTCATAAATAATGTCCTGCCTCTTCAATCACCAACGCGTTTTGGGCAACCAAAAAGAAATCCGTGAGCTCTTAGTGGGCAGAGCGAACAATATTGGTGGTGCGTGGGGCTGGGTGTTACATCAGCGGGTCACAACCCTTGAAGGACTTATTGTTGCACCCACCTCGGCTCCTTTTCCTATCATCAACCTTTACCGACTTAACCACACTTGATTCCTCCTTCTCATCCTCTTCATCCATCTTACTCTTTTCCCCTACTTCTCAGCAGACTTTTCAGGGTTCCAGTTCTTCGCAGCAGCTGCTACCGCCTGAGCAATGGCAGCTTGAACGGCAGGGTCAAGTTGATACCCTTCGTTGTTACTCGGATTTCCATCGGCTGCACTTCCTTCGCCTTCATGGTTAGTGGATGCCTCTACTGATGGTTCTCGGGCAACACGTGGCCTACCACGACGTCCTGTACGCCCTCCTTTTCTAGCAGCTTTCTTAGCTCCAGCCATTCGTATTCTGTAAGAAAACACAAACGTCATCACTTAAGGAACCATTTAGTACAAGGATAGTAAGGCTAACAGGTAATAATAGTGGCCAGCTGTGATTAGCTGATCATGTTACTTTCCGTGTCCTATACACTTCCTCTTATGAGTCTATTTGTGCTAGTTCTATTTCTAACAGTTAGACAATCAAACAGTTCATATCATCACATACCCCTACCCTAGCAATTTAGCTAGCTTTCATACATTCTTTATTTAGCTATTACGCAAACGTTTATTCATCATTCTACTTTACATGTGAATTTAATCACATACTTTACCTTTACTTAACTTGCTTGAGTGACACATGGCATTCTCGTACTGGCATCTTCTTTCTTTTCTTACTTTAATCCCATTCTATGTTCGAGTCTAAGCATGTAGGATGCTTAAATCTCTCGAACTTTGCTCTGATGCCAACTTGTAAGGCCCCGTTACCGGTAACCCTACTTTAGTGTTGGATTTACTCATAAACGCAGTTCTAAATATCAGAGTTAATTAAAACTTTCGCGGAATAATAACACTTCAACCATAAGATTTTACATAACCATCAAATCTTGTCTTATAAAACATTCATAGTCATTTAAAGAAAAACATAGTCTTTAAAACATCACAACATTTCTCCGAGATGCCAGTATCTTCGATTCCATGCCATGTGCCTTCAATCATGCAAGCTGCCTCAACCTATTTTCCTGCATGCATACTAAAAGTCAACTACGCTGAGTGAGTTCTAGTTAATCATGTCACACCCTCAAATTCCACTAACAGAGTTTTACCGTCAGAGGGTGTGAACTAACAGGATCGGAATCATCAGTTATAATCAAACCATTAAAATGTTTAAATGAAATTAAGTGCGGAAGCGTAAAAACCAAAAGACAAAAGTTGCGTCACGCAGGACGACTTAAAAACCCAAGTAATAATAGTTAAAACATGTTTGCATATCAGAATGTTCAAAAACCATGCATGATCCTATACCGCGCGCCCGCCTCGGCTACCTGAGAATAACATACTAAAAGTGTCAACACAAGGTTGGTGAGTTCACAAGTTTAAATAAAATAAAGCGTTTAGCGTTTGCGTTCAGCGTTTTGCGTTTAGCGATTTGCGTTCAGCGTTTTGCGTTACTAGATAGTGTTAAATCAATTATATATCGATAGGTAGCTAGCCTATACAACAAATATTACTAAGTGTTCGACACCGAAGCTGACTGTTTATCAAGTGCCTTGTCACCAGGTCATCCAGACCATGGTACGTGTTAGCCAAAATTACACCCGCTCGACCTCCAGTCGAGTTTAGCGTTGGGTGGGGTTTGTCAAACCCAGTAGTACTACTCAACAGTGACTCGCTATTCCAAATATTAACCGGTTCGATGTGTAGGACTTCAAATGTTTCATTTGCCACTTAGCCTTTACAAGTGATATATAATTTACTAACAAAATCTTAAATGCGTTTATCGGAGTATGTTATCTCCCCCAAGTGAAAAGCGTTTAAAACAGTTTAAAGGGGTAAGTGAAACTCACTGTTTGCGAAGAATTCCCAAAATAAATCACCAAGTGATGCGCGTCACAGAAAACTCTCTCTAGCGTTCTAAAACAACAAGGAGATTTTCTAAGTATCGGAACTAATATCGAGTCTCTAGACCCGGCACAAAATTCCTAATCACAAGATACGTTTCGTGTTTGTTTGTGAATCGTGTGTGACTTAACGAGTGTATTTGTGATACATTACATGTGTGAGCAATTATTTACGTGTCATGTATTCATAATGTACATCACTAGCAATTACTTCCCGTAAGGGCAATTTGGTCAACACATAACAATTAACTAGCAATTATTCCCCGCAAGGGTATTTTGGTCAAAATATGACAATTAGTTAGCAATTATCCCCCGCAAGGGCAATTTGGTCAAAACACGATAATAAATTAGCAATCACCATGTTTCACGCAACTTTTACAAAATTCAGCAACTAGTTTCTTAATGACAGAATTCTAATTGTAAAACTAGTCTATTCCACCGATCATAGCATCTCAATTAATTTACAAAAAATCATCACAAAAGTATATATGTGTTAGGTTTCCAAAACATATTTTGTTGTATTTTTATTCCATATATATTCCTCATAATGATCAATTTACCAAAGCAAACTCACAACAGTCAAATTTATGCGCAACAGAAATTTATTTGCAATTCCCGTTAAATGAAAAATCCAACAAATACAAGACCACTTGGGTTAGGTTCCTAACTCAACAAGTCAACTTTCAGAAGTAGAACCAACCCAATTGGTCTCGTAGTTCATGAGATATAACATTTACAAAACAACCTAACAGCAGGTCTAACAACTCAGCTTTGCACAACGTTTTTGTAAAATCATAAAGGTTAACTTTTACACGTCCAAAAATTGCAAATCTACATTCTTTAGAAACTAGACTCAACCTAGTTTACTGTAGTATTAATTATCTCAATCAATTTTCACATTTACACCCCGTTACAGTCAATTGAACATCAACAACACAATCTGTCCAGAAACTGTTTGCAACAAAACTCAACCTATTAACTATCTATGGACCATAATCCGTTCATGTGACCTTATAGACACCATAATCATTATCCATGCACATCAAATACACAATACATCCATGATTAGGGTTTTACTTGAACTCAAAATCAAGAAACAAACGATTAACATGCAATAACACCAATACTAGCTATCAATTCAACAATCAATACATCTTTCAATCAAAACAAGACATATGAACATCATGTATATAATTTCCAGATTCAAGGGTTTATAATTATACCTTCCAAAGCACAAAAATAAGCAAGGGGAAGGTAGAAGATGACTAGAATCGGGTGTAGGATGCTTCAGTTGTGAAAACCAAGATCAAAAACCAAGCAATATGTGTGTGTGTGTGAGCCGATCGTGAAGAGAGGGGGGGGGGTAGCTGCCGTCGGGTTTGGGGAGGAAGAGAAGGGGGTTAGGGTTTAGGTTTATATTAATAATAATAATATAATACACTTTGGTCCCTTAACTTTCAAATGTTACTTTTCTAGCTTAATTAACTAGTTCTAGCACATTGAGTTAACGTTTATAACAATGTTATCACATAACACATAAGTCTAACACATAATTATCACATAATTATTGTTTTGACGTTTTTCGTTTATTCACCAATGGTTAGCGTCAACTCGTTTGCGTTTCGGTGCAAATCCCGAAAGACTACACATGTAGTAAGTGTCAAGCGTCATTTAAACCCTAGTTTAAATGTAATAAGGTGTGCGTTATAGATTCAATGATCTTAAGTTTGAATTGACGGAGTTGAGTTAATGGAGTTAACGGAGTTAACCTGAAATTGACGATTGTCACATCATTCCTATGTTAAAGAATTTTCGTCCCGAAAATTTGAGTCAAGTCGTGATGAGTGTCTGAAAAAGTAAGAAAAATTTTCAGTTTGTCATATCATCCCCTAGTAGAAAGAAATTTTGTCCCGAAAATTTAATTCATACCTCCGGTGATTTCTGACTGTTTGTTGGGTTTCGCGGTTTTCTGTGTTTGGTCAGCCCTTCAAAAAGGTGAGGATACTTTTTCATCATTTGATCCTCGCGTTCCCACGTGAACTCCGGTCCACGTCTTGAGTTCCAACGAATTTTAACGATTGGAATTTTGCTGTGCTTGAGTGTTTTGGTTTCCCAGTCCAAAACTTCAACTAGTTCTTCAATGAAGCGTAGCTGTTCATCAATTTGAAGTTCGTCCAAAGGGACTACTTGGGTTTCATCGGATAAGCATTTCTTCAAATTGGATACGTGGAAAACATTGTGTACACTGCTGAGTTCCGCTGGTAAGTCCAGTCGGTACGCCACCGGACCAACGCGTTCCGTTATCCGGTAAGGACCAACGTATCGTGGGTTGAGTTTGTTTCGCTTCCCAAAGCGAACCACACCTTTCCAAGGTGAGACTTTGAGTAACACTTGATCGTTCACTTGAAATTCGAGAGGTTTTCGGTGCTTGTCGGCGTAACTCTTTTGGCGATCTCGTGCTGCTACCATGCGGTTTCGGATTTGAACAATCTTTTCCGAAGTTTCGAGTACCAATTCTGGACCAGTGATTTGGCTGTCACCCACCTCTGCCCAGCAGAGAGGTGATTGACACTTCCGTCCGTACAGTGCCTCAAACGGCGCTGCTTTAATACTTGCGTGGTAGCTGTTATTATACGAAAACTCTACCAAAGGTAAGTGAGGTTCCCAACTTTTTCCGAAATCCAACACACATGCACGCAACATATCCTCCAGGGTCTGAATAGTTCGTTCACTTTACCCATCCGTCTGAGGATGGTAGGCTGTGCTCATATCAAGACGTGTGCCTAGTGCGCTTTGTAGTGACTTCCAAAAGTGCGAAGTGAAACGAGAATCTCGATCAGAAATGATTGAGACAGGCACTCCGTGTCTAGACACTACTTCCTTCATGTAGACGCGAGTCAATCTTTCCATTTTGTCCGATTCCTTAATCGCTAAAAAGTGTGCGGACTTAGTCAACCGGTCAACGATCACCCAGATGGTATCGCATCCCGTCGGTGTTTTAGGTAATCCCGTGATAAAATCCATTGAAATGTGTTCCCATTTCCACATTGCAAGTTCCGGTTGTTGTAGTAGGCCAGATGGTTTCTGGTATTTTATTTTGACTCTGGCACAAGTCAAGCATTTGCTCACGTAGGTGGCAATGTCGGCTTTCATATTCGGCCACCAGTAAAGTGCCTTTAAGTCATGATACATTTTATCTGAGCCAGGGTGGATAGAATATCTGGACTTGTGTGCTTCGTCCATCACCAGAGTTCTCAACTCTCCGTATCGTGGAACCCAAATCCGGTTCTCAAAATATCGGACCCCGTCCGATTTGGTTTCAAGTTGCTTGTTCATGCCCCGCATGAGTTCCGATGGAAGATTATAATCTTTCAAAGCTTTGAGTTGCGCCTCGCTAATCTGATCGGGTAAGTTGGTATGAATCATGAGTTGCAATGCTCGCACTTGTCTGGGTTTATCTGTTTCTTTTCTGCTGAGGGTGTCGGCTACTACATTGGCCTTTCCAGGGTGGTACTTGATGGCACAATCATAATCCTTAAGCAGCTCGACCCAACGACGCTGTCGCATGTTCAGCTCCTTCTGATCGTAGATATGCTGGAGACTCTTGTAGTCGGTGTAAATGGTAAACTTGGTACCGTACAAGTAATGCCTCCATATCTTAAGGGCAAACACCACAGCTCCGAGTTTCAAATCATGGGTCGTGTAGTTCTTCTCGTGAACCCGCAGTTGTCGAGAGGCATAAGCTATAACATTCTCGAGTTGCATCAGCACACAACCGAGACCTTGTATCGATGCGTCACAGTGTACCTCAAAATTCTCCGTTCCCTCGGGTAGGGCTAGAATAGGGGTGCTACAGAGTTTGGTTTTCAACAGTTGAAAAGCGGATTCTTGCGCGTCACCCCAGTTGTACTTAGTACCCTTGTGAGTCAAAGCGGTGAGGGGTTGGGCAATCTTTGAAAATCCTTCAATGAAACGCCGGTAGTAGCCGGCCAGTCCTAGGAATTGCCGCACCTCAGTCGGGGTCTTAGGTGCTTCCCAGTTTTTGATGGCCTCTGCCTTACCGGGATCGACATGGATACCATTCTCGTTGATCACATGTCCTAAAAAGTGAACCTCGCGAAGCCAAATTTCGCATTTCTAGAGTTTTGCGTACAGTTGTTCCTTCTTCAATAATTCCAGAATTACCCTTAAGTGTTCCTCATGGTCAGCCTTGTCCTTGGAGTAGACCAGGATATCGTCAATAAACACAATCACAAACTTGTCGAGGTACGCCTTGCATCCTCGATTCATGAGATCCATAAATACGGCTGGTGCGTTGGTTAGTCCAAAAGGCATAACCGAAAACTCGTAGTGACCATACCGTGTTCTGAAAGCCATCTTTGAAATATCTTCTTCGCGCATTCTTAGTTGATGGTAACCAGATCGCAGATCGATCTTCGAGTAATAACTCGATCCTTGGAGCTGGTCAAACAGATCATCAATTCGGGGTAAAGGATAACGGTTCTTGACCGTCACCTTGTTCAACTCCCGTTAGTCGATACACATGCGGAAAGTCCCGTCTTTCTTTCGGACAAATAAGATAGGGGCTCCCCATGGTGATGAGCTAGGTCGGATAAAACCCTTATCCAACAAATCTTGTAACTGAGTGGACAGCTCCTGAAGCTCCGCCGGTGCGAGCCGATACGAGGCTCGTGCTATAGGTGCTGCACCGGGTGTCAACTCGATTTGGAATTCGACTTGCCGAATAGGAGGGAGTCCAGGCAAATCCTCCGGGAAAACTTCCGAAAAATCTCGCACAATCGGTATCTCTTCAATTCGCTTCTCCTCCGCGGGTTTCTCAACAATCTGCGCCAAAATTGCCGGATGACCCTTTCGTAGATACTTCTGCGCCTTCATGAGGTTGATGACGCTGGTGGTCATGCCGTTTCTCTCGCCCCGGATCGAAATGATCTCGCCGGAAGGGGTAGTAATGTGGACTATCTTGTCGTGACATATATTCTCCGCTCGGTTCTCGGATAACCAGTCCATGCCGACCACGACATCGAAACTACTAAGCGTAAAAGGAATAAGGTCGATATCAAAGACATGACCTGCCAGTTTTAACTTACATCCCGCAAGTACATGAGTCGTTACTATAGTCTTACCTTCAGCTAATTCAACAGGAAACTTAGCATCTAACGGGGTTGGAGTTAGGTCTAAGAGTTGACTAAAGGCTTTCGACACAAAACTCCTATCAGCTCCAGTGTCAAACAATACAGAAGCAAAACAATCGTTCACAGGGAACTTACCAGTCACCACGTACGGATCATTGCGGGCTTGACCCGACACAATAACAAAAGCTCTTCCTTTACCATTGTTTCCACCACCACTGCCACTTCCATTACCTCCATTGTTGTCGTTCTGTTTCAGCTTGGGACAATATTTCCTGAAATGACCTTCCTGCCCACATTCGAAACATCCCTTCATCGTCATAGGTGGTTTAGGAGCACCCTTTGCCGCAAGGTCTCCTCTACATTCCTTTGCCTGGTGACCCATCTTTCCGCATCTCAGACACTTGACACGGTCACACGGGCCAGCATGATGATAGTTACACCTGTTGCACTTCGGATATCTCCCAGCATAGCCGCTCGAACCCTGCCCGCCACCGTTGTTATTGTTATTGTGACCCTGATTGTTGAAGCTCCGGGTGAATTCGGGCTTTCGGTAGTGCTGCTGCTGTGGGGGGTTCGAGGATGAGGATCTGGTGTTGTCAAACTTTCTCTTTCCGCTGCTCGGGTTGTTGCTGTTGTTGTCAGCACTCGGGTTGTCACGGGCTTTAGTGGTTGAACCCCTAGGTGGTAGCGCACCTTGGGTCACTGCTTGATCCGTTAGTTTGTGAGCTAACCGAATCGCTTGTTGAATCGTGGCTGGTCTGGAAGACGTCACCATGCCCTGAATCTGCGGTGATAACCCATCAATATACATTTCAATCCTCTTACTCGGCGGGTCTACCATCCGTGGACACATCACAGCCAACTCGTGAGAACGGGTGGTGTAGGCTTCGATTTCTGAACCCACCATCTTCAATGACCAAAACTTGGATTCCAACTTTGCAATCTCCTCCCTAGGACAGTACTCTTCTCGCATCATGTTTTTGAACTCCTCCCAGTTCATCGCGTTAGCCAGTTCCAATCCAAGGATCTACACGTTTGAATTCCACCATGTGAGGGCAGAATCTTCAAGTGTTCCAGCAGCAAATTTGACCCTACTGGCAGGGGGACAATTACACATCTCAAACGCTGATTCGGCCTTCTCAGCCCAACGCAGGAAGCCTATAGCTCCCTCAGTGCCCTTAAACGTACTGGACTTGCAGTCAAGGTAATTCTTGAAGGTACACGTTCCAACTGGACCTCCAGCTTGGTTCTGGACATGTGCTGCTAGAGCGGCCGCCGCATGGTCGTTCAGCAGAGTTTGGAGTTCTGCTGCAGTCAAGTTGATGTTACCACGTCCGTGTCCAGCGTTTCTTCCTGCCATTTCCTAGAATCACAGCATAAAATGTTAAACATGAATTTTTCTTATATATGTAACACGCCATACATGTAATAAAAAGATAGGTAAGAAAGAAAATAAGAAACAATATCACATCACAACCATCTATTAATCCAAATAATAATTCATGATTAAAATCATTGTATTCGCTACAAAGTATTTAAAACCAATCCTTAAAATCATAGAAAAATAATAGTTTGGATGGACAACCCCTCCATCTAGGTGTTATCATCCTTAGATGTCATCGTCTGAGGACACCTCTGAGTGTGCCTCCTCCTCTGCCGGTTCTTCCTCCGGTTCTTCTTCAGGTTCCTCCTCGGGATCTTCCTCGGGATCCTCCTCAGGCTCCTCTTTGGGATCTTCTTCGGGTTCCTCTTCAGGCTCTGCTTCAGGTTCTGCCTCAGGCTCTGCCTCAGGTTCGGCTGCGTTCTGAGCAATTTGCATTTGTAAGACATCGCAGCGCTCTAAAGCTATCTCGGTTCGGGTCCTTGCTACTTGGAGTTGCTCTTGCAAGTCTATCATCTCGGCTTGCATCTTTCTCATAATCTTCATCTGTTGATCACTAGCCTCTTGCATTTCCTTCATTGCTACTGTCATGCGGGAAATTTCCTCTTTAGTTTCGGTTCCATCTTTTAACAGTCCGGAAACGTTCGTTCTCGTATAGCGCATGTAACCAACATCACGCTCCAAACAAGAAACAACAGCTGCGAGCACACGCTCTACAGGTTCGGTTATGGGTGGTAAGGTGTTGGGATAAGCAGGATGGTTCGGGTGGGGTAGCGGGGGAACTTGTTCGCGATAGACCATACGTCTGATCATATTAGGGTACCAATCCCAGCTAACTTCGTTTTCGTACATGCCTCCGGATAAGCGATACCTCTTCGGTGCAGGAGCTTCAAGTTCCGGGACTACACGAGGTGGCGATGAGGTAGGTAACTGCGATTCCTTCCCATGATTCATCGGATCTGATAATGATGATGGTGGCGTCGACATCCCTACAGGTAAGCCGTGTATGCGCGCGTATGAGTGAAAGGGGTAAGGAGATAAGATAACAAAGACTACACAAATCTATGCAGTGCGTATCATTATAACTAATGGGTCGTCACGGTTATAGTCTAGTATGCATGCAATTTCTAGTTCGCTATAACCAATGGCTTTGATACCAATCTGTCACACCCTCAAATTCCACTAACGGAGTTTTACCGTCAGAGGGTGTGAACTAACAGGATCGGAATCATCAGTTATAATCAAACCATAAAAACGTTTAAATGAAATTAAGTGCGGAAGCGTAAAAACCAAAAGACAAAAGTTGTGTCACGCAGGACAACTTAAAAACCCAAGTAATAATAGTTAAAACATGTTTGCATATCAGAATGTTCAAAAACCATGCATGATCCTATACCGCGCGCCCACCTCGGCTACCTGAGAATAACATACTAAAAGTATCAACACAAGGTTGGTGAGTTCACAAGTTTAAATAAAATAAAGCGTTTAGCGTTTGCGTTCAGCGTTTTGCGTTTAGCGTTTCGCGTTCAGCGTTTTGCGTTATCAGATAGTGTTAAATCAATTATATATCGATAGGTAGCTAGCCTATACAACAAGTATTACTAAGTGTTCGACACCGAAGCTGACTGTTTATCAAGTGCCTTGTCACCAGGTCATCCAGACCATGGTACGTGTTAGCCAAAAATACACCCGCTCGACCTCCAGTCCAGTTTAGCGTTGGGTGGGGTTTGTCAAACCCAGTAGTACTACTCAACAGTGACTCGCTATTCCAAATATTAACCGGTTCGATGTGTAGGACTTCAAATGTTTCGTTTGCCACTTAGCATTTACAAGTGATATATAATTTACTAACAAAATCTTAAATGCGTTTATCGGAGTATGTTATCTCCCCCAAGTGAAAAGCATTTAAAACAGTTTAAAGGGTTAAGTGAAACTCACTGTTTGCGAAGAATTCCCAAAATAAATCACCAAGTGATGCGCGTCACAGAAAACTCTCTCTAGCGCTCTAAAACAACAAGGAGATTTTCTAAGTATCGGAACTAATATCGAGTCTCTAGACCCGGCACATAATTCCTAATCACAAGATACGTTTCGTGTTTGTTTGTGAATCGTGTGTGACTTAACGAGTGTATTTGTGATACGTTACATGTGTGAGCAATTATTTACGTGTCATGTATTCATAATGTACATCACTAGCAATTACTTCCCGTAAGGGCAATTTGGTCAACACATAACAATTAACTAGAAATTATTCCCCGCAAGGGTATTTTGGTCAAAATACGACAATTAGATAGCAATTATCCCCCGCAAGGGCAATTTGGTCAAAACACGATAATAAATTAGCAATCACCATGTTTCATGCAACTTTTACAAAATTCAGCAACTAGTTTCTTAATGACAGAATTCTACTTGTAAAACTAGTCTATTCCACCGATCATAGCATCTCAATTAATTTACCAAAAATCATCACAAAAGTATATAAGTGTTAGGGTTCCGGAACATATTTTGTTGTATTTTTATTCCATATATATTCCTCATAATGATCAATTTACCAAAGCAAACTCACAACAGTCAAATTTATGCGCAACAGAAAGTTATTTGCAATTCCCGTTAAATGAAAAATCCAACAAATGCAAGACCACTTGGGTTAGGTTCCTAACTCAACAAGTCAACTTCCAGAAGTGGAACCAATCCAATTGGTCTCGTAGTTCATGAGATATAACATTTACAAAACAACCTAATAGCAGGTCTAACAACTCAGCTTTGCACAACGTTTTTGTAAAATCATAAAGGTTAACTTTTACACGTCCAAAAATTGCAAATTTACATTCTTTAGAAACTAGACTCAACCTAGTTTACTGTAGTATCAATTATCTCAATCAATTTTCACATTTACACCCCGTTACAGTCAATTGAACATCAACAACACAATCTGTCCAGAAACTGTTTGCAACAAAACTCAACCTATTAACTATCTATGGACCATAATCCGTTCATGTGACCTTATAGACACCATAATAATTATCCATGCACATCAAATACACATTACACCCATGATTAGGGTTTTACTTGAACTCAAAATCAAGAAACAAACGATTAACATGCAATAACACCAATACTAGCTATCAATTCAACAATCAATACATCTTTCAATCAAAACAAGACATATGAACATCATGTATATAATTTCCAGATTCTGGGGTTTATAATTATACCTTCCAAAGCACAAAAATAAGCAAGGGGGAGGTAGAAGATGACTAGAATCGGGTGTAGGATGCTTCAATTGTGAAAACCAAGATCAAAAACCAAGCAATATGTGTGTGTGTGTGAGCCGATCTTGAAGAGAGGGAGGGGGGTAGCTGCCGTCGGGTTTGGGGAGGAAGAGAAGGGGGTTAGGGTTTAGGTTTATATTAATAATAATAATATAATACACTTTGGTCCCTTAACTTTCAAATGTTACTTTTCTAGCTTAATTAACTAGTTCTAGCACATTGAGTTAACGTTTATAACAATGTTATCACATAACACATAAGTCTAACACATAATTATCACATAATTATTGTTTTGACGTTTTTCGTTTATTCACCAATGGTTAGCGTCAACTCGTTTGCGTTTCGGTGCAAATCCCGAAAGACTACACATGTAGTAAGTGTCAAGCGTCATTTAAACCCTAGTTTAAATGTAATGAGGTGTGCGTTATAGATTCAATGATCTTATGTTTGAATTGACGGAGTTGAGTTAACGGAGTTAACCTGAAATTGACGATTGTCACAAATCACATAACTTACTTTACATACACATATACGTGCCCGAAGGTACGCATTACATACTTAACCTGTCCATCATTCTTTCATATACATTCATAGCTATCCTTACGTTATAAAGAGCATTCGCCCTACATACCTCAAATATTATTAGGGTCCGGTCACCCTTCATCCTCGGATATCATTAGGGTCTGGTCACCCTTCATCTTCGGATATTATTAGGGTCCGGTTACCCTCCATCCTCGGATATTATTAGGGTCCGGTTACCCTTTCTTCCATACTTTCATACCATACCTTTCCATATACATAATTGTATGTTTCATACATACATGCATCATTCATTCATCATATATAATAATTTATCATCAAACTTTTACCTGGCAGTACATGCAATATTTGAAGATCGTTCATGTACTATTTACATACCATACATATATAACTCATACGTCATACATACTTCATTCAACATCAATCATACACCATATATAACATTCATATCTTTAGCTACCACCTAACCGTCCATGCCATATCCGAAGATCGTTCATGCACCGTCAAGCAATCATCTTACATAATTCATATAAGGCATACACTTAAAAATTAAGGTAAGTGTATTAACTATCACATCGAGTATGCACACAGCCCCGAAAACATAACAAGGAAGTGGGGCTAGAAACTCACCTGAAGTCGGTTACGTTCACCGTTAATTGTTATTCCTTTCTTAAGTTGGGCACGGCTAACTGTATAATAATTACATGCATCAATTAACTATCACTACTCATCTCGCGTTTCTAGTATGATTATAACCCTCAACGAACGGGGTTCCGGCGGCAGCGCCCTGGCAGCGGGGTCTAGGGGCGGCAGCCCCTAGAAGGTTCCAAGGGGCAGAGCCCCTGGCTGGGTTGAGCTGCCAGGTCAGCTTGGAAAAATTTTATTTCCATTAACTGTCTTATCACATTTTCCATTAGCATTTTGAATCTTTAATTAATTTGCTACTTAAAAGTTCAAAGCTTCTTTGTAATTAAATCATTCTTTCTAAGTCTAGGGACCATTCTGTCATTTAATTAAACTTCTAGTTCGCTACTGGGTTCTTTAACGAATTGGTTTGTCATAACGAATTGGACCTTATGACGAGTTGGCCCCTTTTAACGAATTGGACCTCATAGCGAACTGAACCTTAATAACGAACTGAACCTTCTAGTTCGTTATCTCCAATTAACGAATTACTATAACGAACTGTGGTTAATTCGTTATCCTTTTTCCTTGACGAATCTCGTTGCGAACTAAGGCTGGTTCTTTATACTTCTTTAACGAATTACGTGACGAATTACCTCTAATTCGTTAACTCTCCGTTAACGAATTAGGGTTAGGTCAGAGAATGTCATAAACATTCTCTGACATGTTAACCTCATACCAGCCGCCTTTCCGGCGCCGCCATCGACGAAAAACCGCAAATCTCACCAGAAAAACGTATTTTCACCGTTTTACACCGTGTTTCATCGTTTTTCATCCCGTACGATCCAGATCTGAGCTAGGGTGATCCCTAACTCATCTTAGGTTTGGT
Source organism: Bidens hawaiensis (assembly GCF_021521415.1). Taxonomy (NCBI): domain Eukaryota; kingdom Viridiplantae; phylum Streptophyta; class Magnoliopsida; order Asterales; family Asteraceae; genus Bidens; species Bidens hawaiensis. The sequence goes on along the minus strand of NW_027494678.1, from coordinate 115,905 downwards.
TTATACCCGATTCTACCCAGATCTCGCGACTTAAACGGGTTAACGGTGTCGGGTCTTCGTTTCTTGACCATAACTAACGGATTTAAGCTTATACAACAAAATACTATCATACCTTGGGTCGGGATCAGTTTCCTCTTCTATATTTCGGCTAGAGAGAGGATTAGAGGGAGAGAGCTTAAGTGTGTGTTTTTGTGGTGTATGGAGTATGTGTAAAATGAATTAAATGGGTGATTAAGGGTTTATATAATTATTGATCATGGGCTTAAGACCATGGTCTTTCCTTCTTTCTTTCATAACCCAAATCCATAACCCATATCCATTTACCCAACACTAACCCAACTCATCACAACTCATATTTCGTTTATTAACTGAAATCAGAAAACGATATGTTACAAGTCTTCCCTCCTTAAAGAGGTTTCGTCCCCGAAACCTAACTATTACATAAACAAGTCTGGATAAAACTTGCGCATCTCTTCCTCAGCTTCCCATGTAGCGTCCGATCCTTTGTGATGCTTCCATATCACTTTCACTAGAGGTATAACCTTGTGTCGGAGTTGCTTTTCCTTGCGATCAACTATCTTGATTGGTTGCTCAATGTAATTCAACTGTTCATCAACCTCAATGTCCATTAATGGAACGTGCGACGTGTCATCAGCCAGACATTTCCTCAGATGAGAAACATGGAAGGTCGAATGAATTCCTTCTGACTCTTCGGGCAAATTTAGCTTATAAGCCACTTCGCCTACTCGTTCTAAAATCTTGAACGGCCCAATGTACATCGGACTCAGTTTTCTTCTCTTCCTAAAACGAATAATTCCTTTCCAAGGAGAGACCTTGAGCATCACATTGTCACCAACGTTAAACTCAATCGATCGTCGCCGCTTATCAGCATACGACTTTTGTCTGTCTTGAGCTGCTTTCATCCTTGCCTTAATCTGATCAAACTTTGAAGAAGTTTCTTGAACAACTTCCAAACTTCCCATCTGCTTTTGACCAATCTCTCCCCAACATACCGGAGTTCTACAAAATGATCACGAACAGGCTGCATTTCATGGTAACTATGAGTATATTTGAAGTAAAATGTATAGATGATATAAACTGAAAAAAAAATTTTAATTGCAGACCTGCAATATCGTGTTTAAGGCCTTTGGTAGAGCGGGTTTTAAGTCTGCAAGAGGCAGATCCCCCTTTTCATAATCAGCAGCGAGTTCTTCAAAGCTTGAATAGGTCTTGATTATAAACCGTTTTCATACAACAAGTAATTAAAATAATAAGAATGAATCATTATAAAACGTAAAATATATGTTTTTGAAATCTTCCTAAGATCAAGCATTTTCCATCAAAAAAAGCAAGAACCGATTCAACATGCATATAAAATAAAATGACCAAAATACCCTTAGACCACTAGATCGGTACCGTTGCAGATGTTGCAGCAGCCTCTCTTACATATGAAACCGCTTCTCGAAGCATTTAATCGTACACGTCTAGTATAATACCATTATACCATTAGACCCCACACCACACACATGTGAGCGAAAACGAGAAATACCGGTACTCCCGAAAAATACCGGTACCGGTACCGATTTTCCCGGTCCTGAAATTTACAAATACTTGGTACCAGTACCGCTACCAAATGCTCATCCCTACTTACATGGGAGGCCTTACCCGAGACTTTTAACCTACCACCAAAGGGTGAGACTACATAACCTACTATTATTAAAGACTCGTCATCATTTACTATAACTTATCCCGATCCGGTATAACCCAAAGTAAATATAACAGAATTCGCATCTTCAACCATCTGATCGGTGTACCCTTGTAGCTGAGTAAGTTGTTTCACCCAATTGACTCGATCTACAGATAACATATTTTGCCAAGATAATAAATCAAACAATCAAATCTTAAACTTATAACATCAATATATAAAGAACTATTTAAACACACCTGCTTAACTTGACTTTGAGCCTCCTCTCTCTTAGCGGCTTCTTTTTTACTTTGATATAATCCAACATCAATTAAAAACTTCAAGAAAACAACAAATTTTTCAATTAATTAAATAAAGAAGCCTTAATGTCATCCGTAAACACAATTAACACAAAAATACTTTATTCAATTTCTTTGTTTTTCTTAAATCTGCATCAAACAGTCCCGCTAACTGTTTCGGCAATCGAAAACCATCCGTACTCATTTACATTACACCGAGTAAGTTGAATATTTATTGTGAATCAAAAACATAACACTTAGGCGAGATGGTAAATGTTTAATATGAATCCACATGAGTTTACAAAGGTTTTTTTTTAATTCACATATATGAATCCACATAGGGTGCATATTACTTCCCTGCACAATCATTTAAATAGATTACAAATTAATTCATGATCTAAGTAAATAAGTTAAATCTGTGATTCGATTCAGAGGTTTAGTTACCTTATCAAGCTTCTCAAACGAATATGCATGACAAAGGTGTCCAAACGCCCTAATCTGCAACTAAGCCAAAATCCAATGTAAATTCACAACATATGGTTGATTTCGATTGTGAAAATGAAGTAGAAAACCACCAATTTTACAATTAATTTAAATATAATTTTGCATTCGGATAATTTTCAAAGTTGGGATCTGCGATGAACGTGAAGCCAAAACTACAGATAGGAGTTGTAGATGGTAGAAATAAATGGATGTTGTGCTTAGCGACCAAACCAGATTTAAATCAAACAAGAATGCACTGAGTAGATCAATTGAACAACTAGGGATTTGGAAATACGTACCTTGAAGAATTGGGGACGAAGCAAGCAAGGGTTTAACCAAAAATCAGTTCTCACCATCATCGGGACTTCTTCTCTCTAGACTTTCGCTTCTCTCTATATTGTTTCCAGATAAAGTAAAAGGGTGTGAATTTGAATTTTAAAAACAAAAGTGTGTGAATTTGAATTTTGAATCAGCAAAGAAAAGTGAAGACGGAAACCATTTGGTGTTTTGTCTTTGCTTATGTAGTTCTTGTTGTCCCTCCTATATGTATTATAAAGGAGTATAGATATACACACATGTAGGGTGAGGTTACTTAGAATAATTGCTTTACGTACGATAGGTAGGCGAATCACGTTCAAAAGCAAAAATACTAAAACGCTTTGCCAAAAACTAAAACACTCAGCCGAAATACTAAAACGCTCAAAACGGTTTCATGGGGAAACATAAAAATTGATCGATTAACAATCTAAAACTGTTTTTTCAAGAATCGATGATTAACTAGGTACGTATTCATGATTCTAAGATGTCGGGATGTGATTTCATGGATCAATTTCGTGAATATTTGTATTCTCGTACCTATTGTATGTTAGGGAATTCTTGTATTCTATATTTTCTCTATATATGTATGTATGTATATATATGCCAACATTGGATTTCGTGAACAATTTAAATCGAACAAGAACACACGAAAACAGAATGTGAAAACCCTAAGATGTTATGTAGGCCTTTACAAGTTGTTTTTCTTGTAATATTTGTTAATTGTTTGTAAATTGACATGGCCTAGTCTTCTATGCCGTATTAAGAGCCATTTCCACTTTGGAGAGATGGTACCGAGTTTTACTTAAAATTCACAAAATGGTTTTTCGATTTGATGTCATGGGCACCAATCCAAGTTATGTGCCATATTCTCAATATTAAGAACTGGTTAACCACTACTAATTGGGTAAGACCTCACGACATCGAAGTCCTTCAGAGTTTTTCCTAGATTAGTCATTAAAAAATAGCAGAAAAATAATATAAGTTCAAAACTCTTACTAAACTTCTTCATGAAGATATCCCTGTACCAAGTCTTGAATTTTTTTCGTTGAAATATGATTATAACAAAGAACAATCCATTGTGTATGAAAAAGGCATGCAACAACTTTCAAACAAACTTAATATCGTGCAGAAACTCTTAACCATGATCTATTTCTGTCACATAACTTTGATAACTTACTTGTCACAACATTCTGACCATTGATCCTTTTTTTTAAATGGAGAATTTTCCTTAACACCTAGCCAGGCAATAGAGATCGAAGAACAACGAGAAATTATAAAGTAAAACTACACCAATCTTTCAACAAAAAAATTTAATAAAGGAAAACAAATCTCCTGTAATAATTTAAGATTCGTTCAATTTCGGGAATTAAAGGGATTCTGTTTGTGTTTGTTTTCATTTTGTTTATATTCACTTATATTCGTGTGCGTTTTTTAATTCTATCTAAAGAAAAAATACATGATTTGACTTGTTTTTTTTCTTTTTTTTCGTCAACATATATATATATATATAAATTCAACTGAAAAGTTACATATATATTTTTTTGAACGGTAAAGAATCTATTAGGAAAAACCTAGTAAGGAAGACATGAAAAGATCGAACCAGATTAGCGAAGTCTAATATCAACTTCAAGACTAAAAATTACCCACTAAAACTAATAACACTAAGTAGAACAAAAGTACTGTAGAAGATATATATATATATATATATATATACATACACTCACATGTAGGGTGAGGTTACTGTACAATAATTGCTTAACGTACGATAGGTACGCGAATCACGTTCAAAAGAAAAAATACTGAAAAGCTTTGCCAAAAACTAAAACGCTCAGCCAAAATACTAAAACGCTCAAAACGGGTTTCATGGGGAAAAGTAAAAATCGATCGATTAACGATCCAAAACTGTTTTTTCGTGAATCGATGATTAACTAGGTACGTATTGATGATTCTGAGATGTTGGGATGTGATTTCATGGATCAATTTCGTGAATATTTGTATTCTCGTACCTATTGTATGTTAAGCAATTCTTGTATTCTATCTTTTCTCTATATATGTATGTATGTATGTATATATATGCCAACATCGGATTTCTTGAACAATATAAATCGAACAAGAACACACGAAAACAGAATGTGAAACCCTTAAGATGTTATGTAGGCCTTTACAAGTTGGTTTTTTTGTAATATTTGTTAATTGTTTGTAAATTGACATGGCCTAGTCTTCTATGCCGTATTAAGAGCCATTTCCACTTTGAAGAGATGGTACGGAGTTTTACTTAAAGTTCACCAAATGGTTTTTCGATTTGATGTCATGGGCTCCAATCCAAGTCATGTGCCAAATTCTCATGATTAAGACCTGGTTTACCACTACTAGTTGGGTAAGACCTCATGACATCGAAGCCCTTCAGAGTTTTTCCTAGATTTTAGCAGTGTTAGTCATTAAAAATAGCAGAGAAATAATATAATTCAAAACTCTTACTAAACTTCTTCATGAAGATATCTCTGTACCAAGGCTTGAATTTTTTCGTTGAAATATGATTATAACAAAGAACAATCCATTGTGTATGAAAAAGGAATGCAACAACTTTCAAACAAACTTAATATCGTGTACAAACTCTTAACCATTGATCTATTTCTGTCCCGTAACTTTGATAACTTACTTGTCACAACATTCTAACCATTGATCCTTTTTTTTAAATGGAGAACTTTCCTTAAACACCTAGCCAGGCAATAGAGATCGAAGAACAATGGGAAATTATAAAATAAAACTACACCAATCTTTCAACAAAAAAATTAATAAAGGAAAACAAAGTCTCTTGTAATAATTTAAGATTCGTTAAATTTCTAGAATTAAAGGGATTCGGTTTTATTTTTTTTTTTCATTTTGTTTATATTCACTTGTATTCGTGTGCGTTTTTTATTTCTATCTAAAGAAAAAATACATGATTTGACTTGTTTTTTTTCCTTTTTTTTCGTCAACATATATATATATATATATATATAAATTCAATTGAAAAGTTACATATATTTTTTTGAACATTAAAGAATCTACTAGGAAAAACCTATTAAGGAAGAAATGAAAAGATCGAACCAGATTAGCGAAGTCTAATATCAACTTCAAGTCTAAAAAAACCCACTAAAACTAATAAAACTAAGTATAACAAAAGTATTGTAGAAGATATATATATATATATATACACACACACTAGTTTGAGGCCCGTGTATTACACCGATAATTGTTGAAAATTTTAAACTTTGATCATTAAGTGAAATACAATCAACAAATTGATCATATATGGTCAATACAATTACAATTAAATTAAAATTACATAAGTTATGTAACTAAGATTACACAAATATGTTACAAATTGGTAAAAACTTTCTTTTACACTACATTTGTGATTGTATTAGTAAAAATCAAAATATTTAGTCCATGTTTGCTTATAACTCTTAATAAAGTAACATATATGTCTGCTTATAACTCTTGATATAGCCATATATAGTTGTCTGTTTGACAAAAAAAGTTCTCCAAGTACATAACAACTCTAGATAAATGATAATATATATATATATATATATATCCATATTTTTTATTATTAGTATCATGGATATATATATATATATATATATATATATACTAATAATAAAAAATATACATACAAATAAAATATCATAGCTTTTAATCAATTAAGATGATGTTATTTGAGAACATCTGTTCATGTTTATCAAAAAAAAAACATGATTATCCCAAAAACCATATATCAGAACTTTGATGATATAATTAACCTTAAAATGATTAAAATTTGAGATTAATTGATCATGATAAAATTTTTGTCATTAATATTCTGTGTATGACAAATTATTAATTGACTTTAAATTTTACAACTAAAAATTGTATAATCAAGCAACATTAAAACTGAAAATTTAAATATAACAAAATGATTTGTTTATTTTATATGAATGTAATTGTCAGGAAAATGAAAAATACATACTAACATTAAAACCATGTTCAAATAATAGTGATTATTCTGAGTTAGAAGAATATTAGAAGATTTAAAGTTGCATAAAAAACTCAGAATCGGCACTAGGCGGTCCAACTCGGCCTATGCGGCCGAGTACTCGCCGCCTAGGCGCTCCTCAGCACTTCACTACACAGCTTTTCGTCTCCAAGGTCAAAAAACTCAGAATCGGCACTAGGCGGTCCAACTCGGTCCTAGGCGGGCCAACTCGGACCTAGGCAGCTCTACTCGTGCTAGGCGGTCCAACTCGGTGTTAACAAAATTTTGACTTTCATTATAAAAACTTAATTTCTCAAAGAGCTTACCACTGTTTTTTCCTTTTCACACTAAGATGCAACCTAATTTATGTTCTAAACTTGCAACCACCATTGTTATCATACGATTCGAAGTTCTAAACTCGCAAACATCTTATTTAATTACGGTTTAGGTACATGTTTCATCAAATGAGACATGTTCTTGAACTAATATGTATGTATTATTGATTGTTTTTTATAATTTTCATTTGTTTTTTGTAAAATATTTAGTAAACTTTTTATATTTTACATATATATATAATCTCCGAAAAATGAATTTCTTTATAATATACCATATCCGAGTACTCCCCGAGTACACCCCGCCTAGACCGAGTATTCGCAACTCCCTAGTCGACCGCCCTGGGAGCGCCTAGAGACTTTTGCAACCTTGATCGTAGAAAGTAGGGCTGTCACTTTAACCCGTAACATGAAACCCAACCCAAGAAAACCCGTACCTGAACCCAAACTAACCCGACCCAAGAAACTCGAACCCAATAAGATACTAACTTTTAATTCTAGGTTTCGGGTCAACCCGAAAACTTTTAATTTTAAAATCATATGTATTTTTAGGTATTAAAGGCTAAGCCTTAGCCATTGACGTTATCAGAGTTTAGTCCAAGTCAATTGTTCTCATTCCACATATTATGAATCGAATGTTTATTATTTATTATTTAATATATAAACCATAATAAACACTTTAAATAATACTTCAAAATTCACTAATTGTCTCTTGTCAATCCATATGGAGAATACTTATTATATGTAGTAATAAATTTAGTTGGGATAAACATATATTTTAATGTCATATATTGAAATGACTTAAAAGACAAGGACCATATATGAAAATTGGTTGAAACAAAAATGAGGAGGACTATAGGATTGACAAGTGAAAAAAATGATATGTTTTTATTAGAATATATAGATAACACAAACCCAAAAAATAAGTTGAGCAGATTAAAATTAATTATAGATATCGATATCTATACTGTATAAAACTTTAACCTAATTAAGTTATTAATTTATAATTAAACATTCTTAAAAATCATATTATTATTAATATTAAATGAAACTTTATATAACCAAATGACCAGGTACATATTTTGTCAAGGTCTAAGTTTATGTATATTGTGATTAAATTAGTCAATAGTTATTTAGTAAAAAATTTAAAAATACAAAATTGGTAAATTGTATATATTACACCAAACTTATCATTCCTGTTTTAAAATAGTATATGCATATTATCACATTAAAGTTTATTCCATCAGAATTATTATGCATATTATCACAAACCTCTATAATAAATAATCAATATGCAATAAGCTTAATAATAATAATAATAATAATTTAGATAATAAATAATCTTATGTTAATAATTAAACAGTTAAAAAAATCATATTATTATTATTAAATTTTAAAAAATCTTATTATTATTTTAAGTTATTGATTTTTAATTAAACATTTTTTAAAATCGTAGTATTATTAATTTTATGTTAAACACCAAACTTATCATTCATGTTTTACAATCGTATATGCATATTATCACATCAAAGTTTATTCCATCAGAATTATTATGCATATTATTATGTATATTATCAAAATCCAGATAATAAATAATCAATACGCAATAAGCTTAATAATAATAATAATAATAATAATAGTAATAGTAATAGTAATTCCAGAATCCATTTTAAATCGTATGCATATAGTTGATCCCAGAATCAATTTTAAAATTAAAAATCATATTATTATTAATTTTATGTTAAACACCAAACTTAATATAAACAGTTGACCAGGTCCACAAGCTACTCAAATTATTAGATTTCTTCCATATAAAACTACAACTTAGTTATAGATATTAGTTTGAAAAATAATATATAACTTCCATATAAAACTCTAAGTTAATTAAGTTATTGATTTATAATTACACATTTTTTTAAAAATCGTATTATTATTAATATTAACCAAAACTTTATATTCAACATTAATATAAAAGTAAAAATCATAAAACAGTTTTATTTGACATAAGAATAGCTAATCGTATGTATAAATATGATATGATGCATATGAGAATATCACATGATGTTCAATAATACTATTAAAAATGATATTAATATTATCACTAAAAGTTCATTGCTTGACTTTTGAAGTCAAATGGCTGGTTTGTTTTTCTTTATATAATTGATATATGTTTTTAAAGACTTTAAGAAAAAGCTGGTAAGTATATAGAGGTTTGTGATTATTACAGATAAAAGGAATGCATTTAGGTCAAAATTCGTAATCTAGTCACGAATTCTGAATTATATAAACATCGACTTTGACTTCTAAATGTCAAAGGCTGAATCTTTATATGTAATGCAAGTGTGCGTAATCTCAGTCAAATAAGTTAAGAAAAGTAAAAGTTGTTATGGCTTGGAAAAATCTGGAGCTCAACATAATCAAGTGGTGCAACAGGATCAATTCTTCTTTCCATCTTCAACAACCTGAATCAATAAAATTCATAATTCAGCTTCCAATCAATTTCAATTCCTGAAAAACTTCTAAACTCACTTTCAACAACAATGCAAAACATCATCACCTACATCCATTCTAAAGTAACAAATTATCAACTATCATTTTTAATAATAATAATAATAATAATAATAATCTTGTGAACAGCCATCACTATAAAGTTGTAAATATTAGAAAAAATATTCACGTCGTTATGCAAGTATTTCCAATGATTTAAAGTAATTCAAATATTCACCACCACAACTCAATTAGAGTTCTAAATGAAACACGTCCTAGTAACAGCTTTAATCGTAAAGTGTTGATAATAATCAAATCAAGACATATAATAATAATAATAATAATAATAATAATAATAATAATAATAATAATAATAAACATTGATCCGTAAACAATTAAAAATAATAATAATAATAATAATAATAATAATAATAATATCAAATACACATGATCTGCAAAAAACTAATTGATACACAAATCTCAAATTAAACATATTAAACCTAAATCTTCAATCAATCTAATATCAAAATTCAATCAAAAAGTTAATAATAATAATAATATTACCCGGTGAAGATGAGAGAAAGAGATTTAGGGGTTTTGAGGTCCACCGTTGCGTTGTATATGTATATGTATAGTAGATATAGTGGAGAGGGGCGATAGTAGGTGGTGGCCGTGGAGAGGGTCTATTTCGTTGCCGGCACTTGGGGCAGTGGTGGAGGCCATGGAGAGGGCTGATGAAAAGGCATGCGTGATGGAGTTGGGACATATTTAGGATCTAGTGTTTGATTGGATAAAAAATAAAAGGTTTGAAGGTGTGCAATGACCCATGTAGTATCCATATTTAAGAAAATGAGTTAAAAAGTATGAGAATGGATGAGAGTGTGACAAGTGGCATGTAGTAGTAGTTATTTATTAGAGTACTAAGATATATATATATACACACACACACACACATGTAGGGTGAGGTTACTTACAATAATTGCTTAACGTACGATAGGTACACGAATCACGTTCAAAAGCAAAAAATACTGAAACGCTTTGCCAAAAACTAAAACGCTCAGCCAAAATACTAAAACGCTCAAAACGGGTTTCGTGGGGGAAAGTAAAAATACATGTTGCAGGTTCCAGCCGGATCTACACAGGAGTATCTCGTAACACGAGGGTGCGGAATCCCCTACGTATACGATACGAGTGTTTACACGAGAGAGACGTAAAGAGTATGTAACATGTAAGAACAAAGGTTTAATTGTTATTAGATGTAAAATCGAACAACCTATAAACCCTAGCCGTCCTTCACAAAATGACCAGAAAGTTACAAAACAAAAAGGCCGAAGTTAGGTTATATAGACCTGCGACAACTTCGCCAAACACCCTTGTCGAAGTTGTCCCTAACTTCACCTTATACTAAGTTAGCCACTAACATAACCAAAACATTAAGTTCACCAAAACGCAACAAACAATATAACGATTACAGACACGATTAAACTAAATAATAATGAACTACTGGCACATTGCACCAACAGATTCCCCTTGGCAGTAGCTTCATTTCTCTTATAGCTTCGTCTCGTCATGTAATCCAAAAAGCCGTAAACTCCCTCTTCAAGCATGCACCCCTTGTTTCACGCAAACTGAGACCACCCTTTGATATTTCTTCGCTTCATATTTCCAAGCATGAATAAAAAAAATCTTCTTTTCATTGAGTACCTACAAATCAGCTTGGGACAAGTTAACCAGGTGCATAGGATCATACACCCTTAAAATCTCCTGTTCATCTTAATCTTCCATTACAGCTTCAGCAGTCTGGCAATCAACATACCACCATTTCAGGTCTTTCATCACATCTTGAGTCATTGTCTTCATCGGAATCTCTTTCAGACAACAAATAGGTTTGTACTTCATCACTAGCCAAGGCTTACCATCAGCTCGCAAACCTCTCTCAGTATCCTCAATTAGCTTACCCTTCTGAGGCTTTAACAACTCCAACTTTTTCTCCTTCACTACCTCCTTCCTCACAATCTTACCAACCCATCCAGCAACCCTATCTGCACTCCTATTAATCAACCTCAGACATGCCAAGTCCTTCACTTCACATTCAGGCAGTGTGTTGAGCGATCTCAGTTTCTTTGCAAAGTACTGAATCCCATCATATCTCTTGATCACAAACAACTTGAGTTGATCATCATAAATCCAACAGATAATTCCCTTCTTCGACTCAGCGTAACCTTTGATATTATAACACTTCTTGAACATCGTTGGTACCACTGGCTCCTTTGTTTTGATATTATAACACTTCTTGGCCGTTCCACCCATTTAGAATCACCCGACACATTATCATCTTGACCCAGCTGATCCTGACTAGCACTAGGAATATCGTGTTCAATACTATCATCAGGTATCTCACCCTCCTCTAAACCACTGTCAAACTCAATCTGCTCACCAATATGTTCAATCTCACTAAAAGACAACACATCTTCAACTATATCGTCCTCATCGTCTACCACAATAGTCTCACCACTTGCACTGTCGAATGGAGAAGTAGACTCCCGCTGAGATGTGGAAGCCCCAAGAGTTCGTTCAGTTCTTGGCAGCTCACCACCTGCATCTTTTGATGCATTGGGATCATCATCGATGTCCTGTCTCCTCTTTGTTCTCAAACCATCACCTTTGCAACTAGACTCCCCCTGAGATGCTAAGAACTGTTTCAAAGCATCAAAAAGCTTACCATGGTCACCAAGGAGTGCGGTCAGAAATTGATTCTCAGCCACCAGACGTTGGATAGCCTGAGTTTGAATAACATTCACCCTTGACTGCTCAGCAACAACCCTTTCAAGAGCCGCAATCCGCTCAGAATCCGACAAAGTAGTGTCAAAATCAAATGACATGTGAGAAGTATCCTGAGCATATGGCGGTGGAATGCCCAAGCTTACTGGATTATCAGATGTAGATTGTATAGTAACTGTAGGTGGAACTGAGACAGAGGACCCAGCCGTAGCCACCAGTGTGGACTCAACAAACATAGCAACCACCTCCGATGGAGTAACAGAAGTAGGTGGTAAAGAAACAATCTCTGGTGTAGACACATGAACCGTAGAGGGTGCAATAGATGGTGCTGACAAAGCCACCGATAATGCACCAGAAGTCACTACCAAGGGTGCCGGTGAAAATGAAACAAGTGTAGACAAACTTTATAAACGCGGAGGAGCAAAGTGAACTACGCGCGAGCTTTCACCACTCTTAGCCTTCTTTGATCTCCGAACTAGAGCATACAATTCCTTCTCATAATCAGATTTACTGTCATCATCAGAATCTTTCTTTCGTTTCCCTAGTACCTTTTCCTAAGTGGCTAGAACCCGTTGTGCCTCTACAACATCATCAGTAGATGAATCGGACAAAGTTTCCTCAAAATCCACAACCGAGGTAATAGATGGATCCACGGAAGTATCAACCAAAGAAAGATGCACACTAGTAACATCAGCTAACGAGGCTTGAACTTCAGAAGGATCAACCGTATCCATATCAAAGAAGCCTTGCCCTCCAAAAGCAACATCAAGATCAACCTGTTCGGCGGGAACTACGATGGTGTCAACAGCAGGAACCTCTTGAACCATCGGTGGTGGTTGAATCACAAGAGGTGGTTGAGGAATATCGACTTGAGGCGGAGCAGGATCATTATAACCATCAATTGGTGGAGCAACATAAGCAGGATTTACCATATATTAAAACAAAGCATGTGCCTCGGATAACGTTCAGCCTTGCTTCGTGCACTTGATGTCCTACACTGTGCAAAAATCCTCTTATTCACACTTTCCAGAAAAGAAATGGGACACCGCTGTGGAAGATTTGGAGCTACGTGATTTAGAATCGTCTATAAAAATCTGGGATACATTAAAAAACGTTCCCGTTCCACAACTCGCCTCTGACGATCAATCTCATAGAACACCATTTGGCTGAAGCTATACGATTTATTATATATCAACACGGTCATAGCATACTGCATTGTCGCACCCATACCATCGGATCCAGCTTGCGACCAGACACACAAACGATCAACACATGCATCAAGAAACGCCATTGATCTAGCAGAAACCCCTTTTGTCATTGCGAGTCTTCCAACGGACCAGAGTAACCCATAAGAAGAAAAGCCCCGTTCCTAAAACGGCTGGATACTCAGTAGGATCCTGAGTGGTTTCAATTCTGAACTGTAGAGTTTCTTGTATCTGATCTGCTGAGAACTGTATCACTTGTTCATTGACTGTAGCACGCATGACTGGAGGTTCCACGCGACAATCATACTCAACCGTTCTCCAAAAGTCTTCAATATTTGGTAGGGATATCGGCAGAGTAGTGGTGATAGCATGAAAGATATGAGAACGTATGAGAAAGGAGATGATCTCAATAAAATCCTCAGCTCCACAACTATCCGGATCCAAAGTAACGTACATGTTATGACCCGGAAAGAACTGTCTCTTATCACCGTCTCCTTCGTCACCACCAGTGCCACCAGCACTTGCTACCGCAGCCATACCTGCAAAGCAAACGAGTTAAGTTAGACAAATGTTTACTCACTTTGTAACTTCGCTTAGCATGTAGGTAGCGAAGTTAGTGTATCAGCGAAGTTGTGACCAAAAGATGTCATGCAGCGAAGTTATTGTATAAGCGAAGTTAGAGATAACTTCGCCACATAAACGGTGCCTAAGAAAAGATCCTTTTCAGTTGCAGACACGGACAATCAGAGACTGAAAACAGGTACAAGGATGTCTGATTAAGGCCTCGAAGGTTGAGATATCACCAATACATTCAAAAACCGAAGAGATTAACGACTTTTAGGGTTATTCAAGAAAACCGATAAAAATCCTACATTATGGAACCAATTAACAAACGAAAGTAGTAAATTATGAATCGATAGAAGTCACTAAACCTTATTAGTAGACAAAAAGCAGATTATGAGAGGGTTGATTCAGAGGGATAAGTTCGCCGAGGGTTTAAGAGTGTTTGTTTGACCAATTTTGACCCTTGTCTGCCTTATATACTTTCTGAAAAAACCTAGGGGCAAAGTTAAAACAACTTCGCCGAGGGTTTAAGAGTGTTTGTTTGACCAATTTTGACCCTTGTCTGCCTTATATACTTTCTGAAAAAACCTAGGGGCGAAGTTAAAACAACTTCGCCGGTTTTGACAACTTCGCCATAGCAAAGTTAGTTTTAGAACATTTTGAAAAAAAAGATCAAAAACGAGTAACCCAAGATTTTATTTTATACACAATTAAGACAAACGTATAAAATAAACATAAGTAAAATAACATTGACGGGATCAAATTTCAGTCTGAAGAGAACCCAGCATGTTTAAGAAAAGATCCGAACATGGAATCATACTTATTAAGAGGTTGTCACTAGAAATCATGTTCAGCATTATTATGACATAGAGAAATAGGTTGAATACATGTATGAAAGTTAGCATGGTTTTCATTGTCTCTGTGATACTGATTAGGTTCAATTAGGCTCAGAATTTAGATGGACATCACTTATGGGACTGTGATGCCTCCTATCTATTCTCAAGGCTTATTTGGCTTTCCCAAGATCACCCCAATTTGACTTCAACCCGTAGTATCTGATTAAACATTATACTTTGTGAGTCGGCTTTACAATCTTTATATTAAGCACGTACACAACTCAATTAAACTTTTTGAATTTCAAAGACAAAGCACCATCAAAGATTTTTTTTTTTTTTTTTTTTTGGAAATTAAGAACCATAACAAACATCTGCAAGTCCCGAATCTGGATCACTGCAGAAAGATAACACAATATACGCTGGGATCAAGACACTAACTGGCTCATGTATGACTGTGTAATCACTTTTCTGCCTATCATTTGGAGAGATATATGTGGAGACATGCACATTTCAAAATGACTCTCCACATTAAATCGAGCAGATTTAATTTGTATCAATTCAACTTTTACGCACCATGGAAAGCTACCGTACCAAACAATGACTGTTCTAAAGTCTTTTAAGCTTAATAACTTCACCCGTTAGCCACACAAAATCAATTTATCTATCATTTTCCAAAGGTTGGATTAAGTTTCTATTTAACACCAAATACGAAGCTTCTTGAGAAGCTATAGACTGAAAAAGTATATCATATCCCAATAAAAATTTACATTCAGACGCCCCGGTCACTTCAAATTCTTTGGGTAAATGGATATCCCAAAAATCCAGTGGATTAGCAGGACCAAACACATACGAATATGTGTCCCTCCAAGTGAGTGTAACCGACATAATTTTCAGCGAAGGAATAAAAACTCATCACAACTGTCCCATATGCTTTCAGTTATTAGGTAAATGGCTATCCTCTGAGTCTACAAGTAGAGACAAGGACCAAACATATTCAAGAACATGTCCTTCAAAATTAAGCGACCGACATAATTCTCAGCGATAGTTTACTCGGGATTGATCATCCCATTAAGCTTAATCAGGTTTTGAAAAAGAGACCGGTCAAAAGCTTTTGTAAAAAGATCGGCAAAGTTATCCAGAGAATCAACCTTTTCAAGCAAGTTTAATTTCTTCTCAGCACAATTCCGTATAAAATGATTACGAATGTCAATATGTTTTGTTTTACTATGTTTAACGGGATTGTTAGTTACTGAGATTGCAGCAGTGTTGTCAATGCAAATAGGAGTTTTTGTGAAATTCAGACCATAGTCTTGCATTTGTTGTTGTATCCACAAAACCAGTGAGCCGCAATTTGATGCTGCTATGTACTCAGCCTCACAGTTGGATATGGCCACAGAGGTCTGCTTCTTGCACTGCCAAGACATCAATCTTCCTCCGAGAAACTGACAGCCACCGGTTGTCGATTTCCTATTCTGATTGCATCCTCCATAGTCATAGTCTGTGTATGCTACCAGATCCAGTTCTCCTCCTTTTGGATACCAGAGACCCAACTTAAGCTTTCCTTTTAAGATACCGCAAAATTCTCTTCACTCCTTTCATGTGCGACTCCTTTGGGTTAGCCTGAAAACGAGCACAAAGACAAACTGCAAACATAATGTCAGGTCTGGAAGCAGTTAAATACATCAAAGAACCTATAATAGCCCGATACTAAGTGGGATCCATATCTTCATCATTGTCGAAGTCAGCACCTAGTTTGTGTTTGACACATATCAGAGTGTCAAACGGCGTGCTTTCTTGTGTCTTAAAACGTTTGAGCACATCGTGAACATATTTAGTTTGATGAATGAACATGCCATCCTTCTTCTGATCTACTTGTGGACCCAAAAAGAAAGTTAATTCATCCATGGCGCTCATCTCAAACCTTTTCTTCATGACCGCTTCAAAATCCCGACACATGGAAATCTTTGAGGCCCCGAAGATGATATCATCCACATAGACTTGAACAAGAAGGAAGTACTTCCCGTTCCACTTTACAAACAATGTACTGTCAATCTTTCCTCTCACAAATCCATTCTCCATCATGTAATCAGATAAAGTTGCATACCAAGCTCGTGGAGCCTGATGTAGGATATATAATGCTTTACTGAGCTTGTACACATGATCTGGAAAGTCTGGATCAGGAAAGCCTGGAGGTTGCTCGACATATAACACTTCATCGACCTTGCCATTTAGAAAAGCACTCTTGACATCTAACTAAAACACCTTCATTTCTTTATGTGCAATAAAAGCCAAGAAAAGTCGAATTGCCTCCAGTCTAGCCACAGGAGCAAACACCTCATTGTAGTCAATCCCCTCTTGTTGATTAAAACCCTTGACTACCAATCTTGCTTTGTACCGGATGATTACCACTTTCTCATCTCTTTTGCATTTGAATACCCATTTTGTACCAATGGCATTCACATCTTGTGGCTTCTCAACCAACTGCCATACCTCCATTTTGTTAAACTGAGCCAATTCTTCCTGCATGGCTTCGACCCAAGAGCTATCCTCCAACGCCATCTGATAGTTTTTCGGTTCTATTTGACTGATAAAGTAGGCATACAAGCATTCATTAACAATAGCAGTGTCTTTAATGCTCGCATATACACATGTGTTTTCTTCCAAGTTCTTTCTGGTTCGCACCCCATCGGAAGGATTTCCAATCACATTCTTCAAGGGATGATTCTTGTGGATTCTGGTGGTTTGGACAGGAGCCACCTCCAAGTCTTCACCTAGATTGGGAGTGAGGTCATCTGAATCGTGTTGAGTGTGAAACGGATTAATAAATTCATCACCACTTGAGACCGTAGGTGTTTCAACAACACTTGGCACATTAGGTGATTTATCATTAAACTTTAGACGATGCGCGATGGCCTCATCTTTATCAAGTAGCATTTGAGTGGCCATCCTTTCTTCTATATCTGCAAATTCAAGAGATGGTAAGTTAAAAGACTTAAACAATTTATCATAATCAAAAGCCTCCTCTGGTCCCATGCTAGGCTGTGGTGATTTGTATCTGGTAACGTCTGTGTTACAGACCACCTCAACCTTGTTTGATAGATTAAAGAATCTTCTGTTGGGAGATCCCACCACGTAGCCAACAAGAATACCTTCGTCAGCTTTCTCACCAAATTTTGAATTTGTCTTTAAGATCGAACACGGGGACCCAAAAGGTTCAAGACCTTTCAGATTAGGCTTTCGACCGTGCATTAACTCATAACAGGTTTTATTTAATCTTTTAACAGTCAAAACACGATTAAGGATATAGCAGGCTGTGGCAATAGCCTCAGCCCAGAACACCACGGGAAGTTTAGCATCTGCCAGCATAGTCATGGCGCCCTCGATTAGAGTTCTATTCTTTCTTTCAGCTACTTCATTCTGTCGCGGAGTATATGGTGCGCTAAACTGATGCTCTATGCCTTTTTGCAGACAAAACATCTCCATTAGATAGTTCTTGAATTCAGTTCCGTTATCACTTCTTTCCCCAAACAATATTTTACACTTTGGTAATCAAGTTAATTACCGGCTGCACTATTTCATATTTAGCTTTCAGAAAATACACCCACGAGTACCGTTAGTAGTCATCAGTCACAACTAAGCAGTAAGATGCACCACCCAAACTTTTAACGTTTATGGGACCAAATAAATCCATATGCAGTAAATCTAGGGGAGTGACAATCGAGTTAATCATCTTGGAGCGATGCGGTTTCTTATGCTGCTTTCCTTTCTTGCAAGACAGACATTGATCTTCAAAGTTGAAACTCTTCAATGGAACCCCAAGTACCAACCCACTCTTGACTAGGAAATTCATTTTACGTAGATAAATATGACCCATCCTTCGGTGCCACAATTCAGACTCAGACTCTGTTGCTTTTGACAAGAGGCACGATTCTTCCGTCGCCGTCTTAGCTGACCTCATGTCCATCACATATGTATTCTTCTCTCTTGGAGCTTTCATCACTATCCAGGTTTCAGGAATCTTGAAACCAGGATAAAGCACGAGTGCCTCATCCTTTGTAAAGTGCAGGTGTATTCTTTGTCACAGATCTGAGAGACACTCAAAAGATTGTGTTTTAAATCTTCCACAAAATTAACCTTCTCCAACTTGATCCTCCCATTGGTAACGGTACCAATTCCAGAAATTTTTCCTCCACTTTCTCCTGCAAAACGGACTCTTCCTCCCTTTACAGCTTTCCAATCACGTAACAATTTCTTGTTACCCGTCATGTTGTTCACAGTCCTGTTCGACTGTTCCTACACAGTCAAAGAGGCGAATTAAAAGTGGGGGACCCAAGACATGCGGGTCTTGGGTTGATCAAACCTGTTAAACGGCATCCAACTCCTTGGTTGCCTAAAGTTCCTTTGAGAGAAGTTTCCATTTGATCTGAATGGAAGATTTCTTGAAAATTGGTTATGAGGCCATCCAAACATTCTTGAGTTTCTAGCATGAATGGATTCGAGGTTACCTGTTCTATAATTAACTGGGAAAAAACGAGGTTGGTTTCTTTGAAATCTTGAATTTTCCCAACGATTAGTGTTGGTTGATTTAAACTTTTTATCAATACCAGCTTTAGGTTTCTTTTTATTCTCAGTTTCGGTTGGCCTCACATTTTTAGTTTTCTTTCTTCTCAGAGAACAGTTACTGACAACATGTCCTTTCTTATGACATCTAAAGAAATTCTTGTTCGAACAATTAGTGTCCATTCGAACATCCGTTTCGGGAGTTGCTGCAGAAGATGAGGCTGTGTTACTGACAGTTTGTCTCACATAGGGGGGAACAAATGGGTTTAAGAACGATTTCTTTTCATCAAATGTATAATTCTCCCCCCCCCCCCCCCCCCGTTTGAGTAACACAACTTCATCATCCATCTTAATAGAGTCGACAGACTTTTTAGAATTTGAAACTTGACTTGTGACATGAGAATTTATCTGACCGATTCGTTCATATCAACGTCAGTATTGTTTGCCTGGAACTTAATGGGTACAGTCTGATCAGTTTCAACACAAACGGATGGCTGATTACAGGGATTATAAGTATAATTATTATTGAAAGGTGGTGGAACTTCTGTGTATCCAATTCCGCCTTTGTTGATTGGGGAACTTTGAACGCTTAGGACATGATCAAGCATCACAGAAGAATTCCTAAGTTGTTCAATTTTCCTGTTCAATTCCACCACTTTTACTTGGTAATCAGCTATCTGTTTATCCTTTTCAGCTATCAGTTTGGTCTTTTCTTCTACAATTCATAGCTAAGATCAATGACTTCTATTTTCTCATCTAGAGTGGCCTTAAGGCTTCTTATGTCTTTTTCACTAGCTTTTATTTTTACCAAGTAACTATTTTCTTTATTTTTAGAATAGTGATGTTCCTCTTTTAATGTTTTTAATTCTTTATCCAAACTAACATACTGATCAGTTAAAGCATTCAATTGTTCGGACAATTTCTCACATTGTTCACACTGAGATTCCGAACATACCTCTAAGAGCTGGTCATTCACTTCTGCCATGTATGCTTTATCCTCTAATGGTTCCTTGTCACCTCTTCCAGTCACAATATTAACCAGATTCGCTTGTTCAATCACCTCTTCAACTTTGATGTTCCAATTATACCCAGCATTCTGTTGAGACACCATGGTTTTTGCTTCAGTACCATTCCCATTCCCGTTCTATTGAGTAGCCCTGTTCTGACTCCGTTCAACTCTTTCATTTATACACTCTATTGCAAAGTGTCCATTTTGTTGACAATTGTAGCAACGAACCTTTGACTTGTCAAATCCCGGTCTCTCTCCCACGAACTTTCTTCCAGTCTTTTTCATAAACCGTTTTACCCTTCTTACTATCATCGCCATTTGTCACTGCATATCCATTTCTTCCATGTCATCAGCATCTATCTTATCATAGTCCTCATCCAAGGTTGCAGGGTCAACTATCTTTCCTTTGATGTAATTCTCATAAGACGCAATGAAAGAGGCATAAAGAGCAAATTGTTGTTCAACAGATTTTACACTCATAGGAATCTTTGAGTAATTTACACTTGAAGAACTAGTGGAAGAGTTACCGATTGAGGATTGAGGTTTTGAAGAACTACCTCCACCAGCTCAAAGCATATATCTCCATCCATATTCATCACCGCATGACCATCTTGAGTATTGTTTGATTCGCCACTGGAGTAATAAGCAGCCGATTCTGGTTTAGAGCTCGAGTATGGAGAGCCTTTTGCACCATACATTCCCGGATCCTGAACCTGATCAGTAGGGGTCTCTTTTCTTATCATATTAAGCTCATAATTACATAACTTGTTGACCATCGTTTCCAAATCAAAGGTTTCAAACTCTTTATCTTCTCTCATCAAAACTGTGTATATCTCCCATTTTGGTGGAAGAGCATCCAGAAGTTTTTCTACAATTTCAAGCTCTGTGTACTTTAAGGAGTAGTTGTTCAATTTTGTCATCAAGTGATAATATCTTGTGATGATGTCATTCATTCTTAAAGCACTTGAACACCGAGAATTAATATTTCACAATTTTGACTTTGAGTTTCGAATTCCAACGTTTCCTTCATAGCGGTTTTCTACGCATCCCACAATTTTTTAGCGGACTTGTACTTTCTAAACTTTTGTAGAATCTCCTGAGGTAGTGCCATGGTTATAGCTGCCAATGCTTTACTTTTTGCCTCATACGTCTTCTTCTCTTCGTCCTCCATCTTATTATACTTCTTTAGTTGCTCACGAACTTCGAACTCAGTTGTTGGAGGAATATATCCGTCATGAATACATACCCACATCTTGGCATCTTGATATTTCTCGTACTGCTGAAACCTGTCTTTCCAAGCAACAAAATCACTGCCTTTAAGTAACTTTGGAGCTTTAGTTGCTGACCCAACTTCAACCTCCATCTTTACCAGTTCAGTGATATTTATTGAAGTCATATTAAACTGTAACGCGAGCTGAACTATACCAACTTTATTTTGTGAACAGTAGATAGCGAAGTTAAGATAACTTCGCCAACACAATAACTTCGCTTACGGCGATGTTTGATTGAATTAGCTAAGTTCGTTGTGTGCTAACTTCACCAATAACTTCGTTGTCCCTTAACTTCGCCAGAGAACAACTTCGCCAGATTATATATCTTTGCCAAAAGCCTAGTTACGACTGACGACAACTTCGCTGGTGGAGCAGTTCTGATTATTCGACTGATTCTTTGATTACGAGAGGTTTGAGATTAATAAAGTGAGCGACTTGGGAGGTATGGTAGAGAAACGGACAAACGAACGGTGTTTTTACATGAAACGATTGCGCGAAAAGTCAAGTAGAAAGATCTTCACACTCGTGTGATAATCCTGAACCTAACAATCATGAGCAAATGCTCTGATCCCAATTGCAGGTCTGATCCCAATTGCAGGTTTCAGCCGGATCTACACAAGAGTATCTCATAACACGAGGGTGCGGAATCCCCTACGTATACGATATGAGTGTTTACACGAGAGAGACGTAAAGAGTATGTAACATGTAAGAACAAAGGTTTAATTTTTATTAGATGTAAAATCGAACAACCGATAAACCCTAGCCGTCCTTCACAAAATGACCAGAAAGTTACAAAACAAAAATGCCGAAGTTAGGTTATATAGACCTGCGACAAATTCGCCAAACACCCTAGGAGAAGTTGTCCCTAACTTCGCCTTATACTAAGTTCGCCACTAACCTAACCAAAACATTAAGTTCATCAAAACGCAACAAACAATGTAACGATTACAGACATAATTAAACTAAAGACTAATTAACTACTGGCACATTAAATCGTCATAACAATCTGACCATTGATCCTTTTTTTAAATGGAGAATTATTCTTAAACACCTAGCCAGGCAATAAAGATCGAAGAACAATGGGAAATTATAAAGTAAAACTACACCAATCTTTTAACAAAAAAATTTAATAAAGGAAAACAAAGTCTCTTGTAATAATTTAAGATTTGTTCAATTTCTGGAATTAAAGGGATTCGGTTTTTGTTTGTTTTCATTTTGTTTATATTCACTTGTATTCGTGTGCGGTTTTTAGTTCTATCTAAAGAAAAAATACATGACATGACTTGTTTTTTTTCTTTTTTATTCGTCAACATATATATATATATATATAAATTTAATTGAAAAGTTACATATATTTTTTTGAACGGTAAAGAATCTACTAGGAAAGACCTAGTAAGGAAGACATGAAAAGATCGAACCAGATTAGCAAAGTCTAATATCAACTTCAAGACTAAGAAAACCCAATAAAACTAATAAAACTAAGTAGATCAAAAGTACTATAGAAGATATATATATATATATACACACACACACACATGTAGGGTGAGGTTACTGTACAATAATTGTTTAACGTACGATACGTACGCGAATCAAGTTTAAAAGCAAAAATACTGAAACGCTTTGCCAAAAACTAAAACGCTTAGCCGAAATACTAAATCGCTCAAAACGGGTTTCGTGGGGAAAAGTAAAAATTGATCGATTAACGATCCAAAACTGTTTTTCGTGAATCGATGATTAACTAGGTACGTATTGATGATTCTGAGATTTTGGGATGTGTTTTCATGGATCAATTTCGTGAATATTTGTATTCTCGTGCCTATATATGTTAAGAAATTCTTGTATTCCATCTTTTCTCTCTATATATATATGTATGTATGTATATATATGCCAACATCGCATTTCTTAAACAATATAAATCGAACAAAAACACACGAAAACAGAATGTGAAACCCCTAAGATGTTATGTAGGCCTTTACAAGTTGTTTTGTTTTTGTAATATTTGTTAATTGTTTGTAAATTGACATGGCCTAGTCTTCTATGCCTCATTAAGAGCCAATTCCACTTTGAAGAGATGGTACGGAGTTTTACTTAAAGTTCACCAAATGGTTTTTCGATTTGATGTCATGGGCTCCAATCCAAGTCATGTGTCATATTCTCATGATTAAGACCTGGTTAACCACTACTAGTTGGGTAAGTCCACACGACATCGAAGCCCTTCAGAGTTTTTCCTAGATTTTAGCAGTGTTAGTCGTTAAAATATAGCAAAGAAATAATTAAGTTCAAAACTCTTACTAAACTTCTTCATGAAGATATACCTGTACCAAGGCTTGAATTTTTTCGTTGAAATATGATTATAACAAAGAATAATCCATTGTGTATGAAAAAGGCATGCAACAACTTTCAAACAAACTTAATATCGTGCAGAAAGTCTTAACCATTGATCTATTTCTGTAACGTAACTTTGATAACTTACTTGTCACAACATTCTGACCATTGATCTTTTTTTTAAATGGAGAATTTTCCTTAAACACCTAGCCAAGCAATAGAGATCGAAGAACAATGAGAAATTATAAAGTAAAACTACACCAATCTTTCAACAAAAAAATATAATAAAGGGAAACAAAGTCTCTTGTAATAATTTAAGATTCGTTCAATTTCTGGAATTAAAGGGATTCGGTGTTTGTGTGTTTTCATTTTGTTTATATTCACTTGTATTCGCGTGCGTTTTTTAGTTCTATCTAAAGAAAAAATACATGATTTGACTTGTTTTTTTTCTTTTTTTTTCGTCAATATATATATATATATATATATAAATAAATTTAATTGAAAAGTTACATATATATTTTTGAACGGTAAAGAATCTACTAGGAAAAACCTAGTAAGGAAGATATGAAAAGATCGAACCAGATTAGTGAAGTCTAATATCAACTTAAAGATTAGAAAAAACCAACTAAAATTAATAAAACTAAGTAGAACAAAAGTACTTTAGAAGATATATATATACACACACACACATGTAGGGTGAGATTACTGTACAATAATTGCTTAACGTACGATAGGTACGCGAATCACGTTTAAAAGCAAAAATACTGAAACGCTCTGCCAAAAACTAAAACGCTCTGCCAAAAACTAAAACGCTCAGCCGAAATACTAAAACGCTCAAAAACAGTTTTTGTGGGGAAAAATAAAAAATTGATCGATTAACTATCCAAAACTGTTTTTTCGTGAATCGATGATTAACTAGGTACGTATTGATGATTCTTAGATGTTGGGATGTGATTTCATAGATCAATTTCGTGAATATATGTATTCTATCTTTTCTCTATATATGTATGTATGTATATATATGCCAACATCGGATTTCCTGAACAATATAAATCGAACAAGAACACACAAAAACAGAATGTGAAACCCCTAAGATGTTATATAGGCCTCTTACAAGTATTTTTTTTTTTTTTGTAAGATTTGTTAATTGTTTGCAAGTTGACATGGCCTAGTCTTCTATGCCGTATTAAGAGCCATTACCACTTTGAGGAGACGGTACCGAGTTTTACTTAAAATTCACCAAATGGTTTTTCGATTTGATGTCATGGGCTCCAATCCAAGTCATGCGCCATATTCTCAAGATTAAGGCCGGGTTAACCACTACTGGTTGGGTAAGACTTCACGACATCGAAGCCCTTCAGAGTTTTTCCTAATTTTTAGCAGTGTTAGTCGTTAAAAAATAGCAGAGAAATAATATAAGTTCAAAACTCTTACTATACTTCTTCATGAAGATATCCCAATACCAAGGCTTGAATTTTTTCGTTGAAATATGATTATAACAAAGAACAATCCATTGTGTATGAAAAAGGCATGCAACAATTTTCAAACAAACTTAATATCGTGCAGAAACTCGTAATCGTTGATCTATTTCTGTCACGTAACTTTGATAACTTAATTGTCACAACATTCTGACCATTGATCCTTTTTTTTTAAATGGAGAATTTTCCTTAAACACCTAGCAAGGCAATAGAGATAGAAGAACAATGAGAAATTATAAAGTAAAACTACACCAATCTTTCAACAAAAAAAAATTAATAAAGGAAAACAAAGTCGATTGTAATAATTTAAGATTCGTTCAATTTCTGGAATTAAAGGGATTCGGTTTGTGTTTTTTTTTCATTTTGTTTATATTCACTTATATTCTTGTGTGTTTTTTAATTCTATCTAAAGAAAAAAATACATGATTTGACTTGTTTTTTTTCTTTTTTTTCATCAACATATATATATATATATATATATATATATATATATATATATATATATATATAAATTCAACTGAAAAGTTACAAATTACATATATTTTTTTGAACGGTAAAGAATCTATTAGGAAAAACCTACTAAGGAAGAGATGAAAAGATCGAACCAGATTAGCGAAGTCTAATATCAACTTCAAGACTAAAAAAACCCACTAAAACTAATAACACTAAGTAGAAAAAAAGTATTGTAGAAGATATATATACACACACACATGTAGGGTGAGGTTACTGTACAATAATTGCTTAACGTACGATAGGTACGCGAATCACGTTCAAAAGAAAAAATACTGAAACGCTCTGCCAAAAACGCTCAAAAACTAAAACGCTTAGCTGAAATACTTAAACGGTTTTCGGGAGGAAAAGTAAAAAATTTATCGATTAACGATCCAAAACTGTTTTTCAGTGAATCGTTGATTAACTAGGTATGTATTGATGATTCTAAGATGGTGGGATGTGATTTCATGGATCAATTTCTTGAATATATATATTCTCGTACATATTGTATGTTAAGCAATTATTGTATTATATCTTTTCTCTCTCTCTCTCTCTCTCTCTATATATATATATATATATATATATATATATTAGTTTGTTCCTCCCGTTTTACGGGAGTTTATTCAAATTTTATTTTAATCGTTTTGCTATTTTATGATGATTTATTTTCATTTAATACATATATATTAGTTTGTTATTATATTTTTAGCGTTTGAGTTTTTTAATTGAGATGTGTAGGTTTTTTAGATTTTTAATGAACAAACATAAACGGACACGAGCATGTTGATTTTTATGAAGAAACATGAACACAAATATTTTCTAATGAAAAAGAGGACATTGATGTAGTTGACAATGGTGGGTAGTATCGGAAGTTAACCGCGATGGAGATGATAGACCGGCAACAGAGAACATCTAAAGGAGATAACTTAAATTAGGGTTTAATGATGAAAGTGTTTACCAATAAAGAGATCTTATAACCCATTTAAGGGCTATTAGGGTTTGGTAAGACCCATAACCCGTGAAAATTATTCTTTGATGATTCATAAATATATGAGATGTTATAACCCGTTTAGGAGTTATCCGGGTTTGGTGAGACCCATGACTCGCAAAAATTATTGTTTGATTATGAAAGAGTTCATAAATAAATGAGATGTTATAATCCATTTAAATACTATCCGGGTTTGATATGACCCATACCCGTGAATTCGGGTCAAATGCATGAAATGCCTCCATTTAGAAATCAAGCAATCTAGTGGCTCTAGAGAATTAAGTGAACAACCTGAGAGCGACGCGTATGAATTTATAGTAGGCAATTATATATATGTTGTTTTTTAGATTCATTATTTTTATAAACATAGTAGCTGACATAACACATTTTCTTATGCAGGCTAAAAATTTTGTTTGTTGTCCAAGATTCCACTGTATCTTTGACATTGTTTGATAGAGAAGCTTGCAAAATTCTCAAAACAACTGCAAAACCATTAACTGAGAAACATCTTGCTGTAAGATATTCTTTTTACTTTTTATATATTATACCTTATTGTTTATTATTTTACAAAATATATGTTCATATATTTTTAAAATCTTACCTATCCTGATGAGTTTGAAGTTCTTTTGGGAAAAAAGTTTGTCTTTAAGATTGATAACAGCCTGTTTAGCCAGAATAACAGCTTTTGGGTGTTTGGTGTATCTAAAGTTATTGATGATGAGGATATCATATTTGAGCTTGAAAAGAAAGCAAACAACATTGAGGTAATACATTTACATTTAAGTATATTTAACATACATTTTTTACTACAAGAAATTTTGATAGTCATTTTTATATTGTTAATTATAGGTTGATAATTCTACTTCTTTGATTATCGGGTTAACTGATACTTAGTCACAAGATACCGTGAACTTGAACATATGACTTTTATACAATTAAATTACTTATTTACAGTAATATTTATTTATTGAAACCGTACATAATGTCATCTATTAATTTGTTAATATGATATGTTATTTGTAAAAACAATTTAGGGTTGATAACATTGGTGATGCTACTATGGAAATCACCGTTGCTACTGAGTCCACCCAAGTTATGAATTCAAATGTATTTTACATCAGTTTTACTTTCATATGTATAAGTTTGAATAGAAAACTTAAATTTATTAAAACATTTGCTTATAAAAATTTATAGGCTGATGCTGAATCTATGGATGATAAAGTTATCACTCATGTTGCAAAAAAATGACAAATGCATTGAGAAATCGCATATTGGTGAGACAACAATGTTTAATAAGAAATCTAAAAATCCAACTTTCAAGAAAAATTTGGTGGACACTTTTGATGTTGTTGAACTTGGTGAAATGTCAACTACCAAAGCAGCTTCTGATGGCAAACCCATCCTGCTAATTCGCAAGAAAGAAAAATGAAGGCTTTATCTTTACATTTTAAATGTTGTTCTATGTTGTTTCAAGAATTTTCAATTAGGTTTGTTGTTTAAGAACTACTATCTTATCTTGGAATGATTCCAAGGTTTATCCTTTTATGGTTTGTATTTCCTTTTGTTGTAAGGCCCTGGTCCAGGTGACCTAATTTTGCGTTGGATTTACTCATAAACACAATTCTAAATATCAGAGTTAATTAAAACTTTTCGTGAAATATAAAATTTCAACCATATATTACATAATCATTCAAATTTTTTCATAATAAACAAACTTTTGTCTTTAAACATAATATTAAAACATCACAACATTCTCGTAAAGATGCAAGTCTGTTCAGTCCAATGCAATGTGTCTTCATTCAAACGAGCTACCTTAGCCTATTCACCTCCGTGTATACTAAAAGTCAACTACGCTGAGTGAGTTCTAGTTAATCAGGCAACATACAATACGTTCACATACTTACATATATAAATATATGAAGATACATATTACGTACTTAGCATGTTACATTTCTTTCATACATACATACATACATACATTCTTTATTCAGTACTTTCATTCTTACATGATTATCTATATGTTTTAAAGAGCATTTCGCCCTATAACCTTCGCATATATTATTAGGGTATGTTCCCTACGTTCGCAGGTATTATTAGGGTATGTTCCCTACGTTCACAGATATTATTAGGGTATGTTCCCTACATTCGCAGATATTATTAGGGTATGTTCCCTTCTTACTCGTACAAGCATACATTCATACAATCATATAAATTCATCCCTACACATGTCCTCTCACATACATATAACATTCATAAGGCATACACTTACCACTTAAGGTAAGTGTATTAACTATCACATAGAGTATGCACACAGCCCCGAAAACATAACAAGGAAGTGGGGTAGAAACTCACCAGTGTCATGTTCCTTTCTGAGTTTACAGTAATACCCCTCATTAATAATTACAAGTATCAATTAACTAAAGCGGGGTCTAGGGGCAGCAGCCCCTAGCAGGGTCCAAGGGGCAGAACCCCTGGCTTGGGTCGAGCTAATTGACAGTTCTAATCGAATAACAGATTCTAATCGAATAGCAGATTCTAACCGAATGGAAATTCTAATAGAATGGCAAATTCTAATCGAATCGAATCACCCATTCGATTCGATTACTTTTTTTTGCCATGATTCGATTACTTTTCTCATTCGATTCGATTACTTTTTGACCCATTTGATTTGATTACTTTTCTATTGAATATAGTTTCTTATGGGCTCAGTTCAAATATGGTTTCAATCTTATCACTTTCCAGCCTTTCCATTCAACTCGTTTTGCCCGTCTAAACGATAAAACGTGTTATGAGCCATAACAAGTTCCTTTTCGTCCTTTAACTGGGCCCAAACGTCATCCGTATTACCCATTTCATTCCAACATCTAGTTTACGTTCAAGTTTATATTTTTCTTGTATAAAAATGCCCGATTGACCTTCGTATCAAATATTAGGGCAAACCAACCTTAAAAACGTAACATTTAATCTAAAACGTACCTTTTTGGTTTACTTCTAGCGTTCAACACGTGAACCTAGACGTGTTTCTTTCTTGTATGACGAAAATCTAACACAAACCCTTCTTGGTTCGGATTCAAATATGATACGTATAGGATAGAGGTGTTTGTGTGTGTTTGAGTGTGTATCGAGGCTAGAAGATGGAAATGAGGGTTTTAGGGAGGTTTAAGGGGTTTATATACCCTTAAGCCCATGGACTTAAGGCCCATTATCATCCTGTATTCCATCTTTTATTGTCCAAATCCACACTCTATTATTTTTATTGAACTTAGCTAAATAATAACACACTATTTATAAAAATTATATTTCTTTATTTAATATTATCAAATGTAGAATATTACATCTGTGTACCATTTGTTTAAGACAATATCAAAATGTTTCACTATGTTACGGTTTCTAATTTATTGTTTGTTATGTTAGTTTTACTCTAATATATTAAAGAATTATTTATGTTATTCTCATTCAAAATATTATACCAGAAACTTCATCTATTTTAATTTTTTTTCTGTTTCTAATTTATTGTTTGTTATGTTAGTTTTACTCTAATATATTAAAGAATTATTTATGTTATTCTCATTCAAAATATTATACCAGAAACTTCATCTATTTTAATTTTTTTTCTCATTCATTCTGTGTTTTCCAGTTTTCATTGTCCACCACTTTTTTACACGAATTTAAAAAAATCTAACAACATGTTTTTCATTGAGTCTAAATTAATTTATTAAAACTATAATTTCATATTTTCAAATCTTTTGTAAGTATTTCATTCAAGGATAACTACAAGAAGTTGTGTTCAGTAAATTGTCAAACTAGCACGTTAGACTTTAAATTATGAATTTTAAATTTTATAAATTCATTTTATACAGATCAAAACCAATTATCTGTTGAAGCAAAGCTTATGCGACAGAAAAGGAAATTTGAATTGGCTACTAAAAAAAAGCCAACAATTTCATGCTCGATGCAATTTCCAAGGTCATTTTCCAACATATTATTATATACAGAGAGCTGTCGTTTATTATTGACTTAACACTAACACAAGTTATAATTTATTTTGGTCATACAGAGTCACGGATACGAAGCCCACAATCTAACATAACAACGGTATATTTTAACAATTTTACTTGTCCTTTATATGAAATTCTTTATTTTTGTTTAGTTGAAAATGATGATGATGATATTTATTTATATGTGAATACTTACTTATAATCCCGGCGTTTATATTTTATAGTATCAATTAGGAATGATGATTATACCAGCCCACAGTATTTTCGGCGCATCAGAAAACAATATCGCGATTCCAAAAAACAATTGCTCAATCTACGTACGCTAAGAATATTCAAGCATCTTCATCCAACTCAAATAATCAAAATAAATCTAATACATCTACATCCAAAGTAACCGAACAAGATCAAGACGATGATGATGATGATGATGATGAATTAATTAATGAAATTTTCTCTGGTAAATCTAAAGGTAACAAATTCGGTTTCTTTTCATTATATTTTAATAAAAACTTATACTTTATCATATTATAATGAACTACTACTAAATGTTATAACTAATCATTCTCAGATTATTTAGACCATGGAGATCAAAGTCATGTATATGAAAGATGTAATGAAATATTATGGAAGGATGAAAAATTTAGAAGTAGACAAAGAAAGAATAAATCAAGCTTTAATTTATGTTGTGGTTACATCAAAGTTCAACATCCAACTTTTAAAGAACCTCCATCCAGTTATAAACGTGATTTTAGTGGTTTGGATTTAAAAAGCAGACATTTTATGAAAAACATTCGTCGTTACAATTCAATGTTTTCCTTTACATCAGTGGGTGGAAAAGTTGATTCCTCAATTAACAGAGGTAAAGGTCCTTTTATATTTGGATTGAGAGGTGAAAATTATCATTCCATTGGAACTCTTCTACCAATGGATGCTTCAAAGCCAAAATTTTCTAAGTTATATATACATAATACTGACAATGAGGTGGCAAATAGACAAGAATGTTTAGGGTATGTTTTCTATATACTTATTAATATCATATTTTATATAATTTTTAGTGTTCACAATATGTAATTAATTCTCTTATATTTAAGGCCCCAGTCCCGGTGCCCTACTTTGGAGTTGGATTTACTCATAAACACAGTTCTAAATATCGTAGTTAATTAAAACTTTCGTGGAATAATATTAATAGTCAACCATTCATTACAAACATTCATAACTTGTCTTTTAAAACATAACATAAAATATAGTATCAAGACATCATGACAAATCTTCATATGCCAGCCTCTTCAATTCTGCCATGTGTCCCCCTCAAGCCAGCTGTCTCAGTCTATTTACCTATGTACATACTAAAAGTCAGCTATGCTGAGTGATTCCTAGTTAATCAGGCAACATACATTCATTAACTCCCTTTTATATACGCATCCTAAGATACATATTATATACTTTACATGTTACATTTCTTTCGGACTTTCATACATTTTTTCATACTATCACACTTTCATACTACATACATAACTATCTTTACCATCTCAGATATTTGTAGGGTCTGGTCCCTTTTTTTCTATCTCATATATTATTAGGGTCTGGTCCCTTCTATCTCAGATATTATTAGGATCTGGTCCCTTCAATCTCAGATATTAGTAGGGTATGGTCCCTTCTTTCCATACAACCATACATACACTTCTTTACACATACATTTTATTATATAATTTCATGCATACTCATAATCATTCATGTATCATTCATACATCTGTTATAAAACTCACCTTCCTAGGCGATACGTTCAATATCCGAAGATCGTTCATGTACCGACAAGCATCCATTCATAACCTCAATCACTATCACATAAATCATATAAGGCATACACTTACCACTTAGGGTAAGTGTATTAACTAATCACATTGAGTATGCATACAGCCCCGAAAACATAACAAGGAAATGGGGCTAGAAACTCACCTGAACTCGGTTCCTTTCAGAGTTAATAGAGTTAATGATAACTCCTTTCTTTAACTGAGCACGGCTAACTGTATAACGATTACACGTATCAATCAACTATCACTATCCATATCGTATTTCTAGATTTATATAATCCCTCAACGAACGGGGTCCGGAGGCGGCGCCCCTGGCAGCAGGGTTCTAGGGGCGGCAGCCCCTAGCAGGTCCAAGGGGCTCGGGTTAGGCTACCATGTTAGCTTGGAAAATTTTATTTTCTTTAACTGTTCTTAACAAAATTTCCATTAGAATTCTTTAATAATATTTTATTGCTAACTCATTCGCTATGATATTCGCTAACTCATTCTCTATGACATTCGCTAACTCATTCGTTATGATGAATGACTTCATTCTTTATAACGAATGGTCTGATTCGTTAAGAAATCTTCATTCTGGTCTAAGTGTCATTCGCTATGCCATTCGCTCTGACGAATAGTCCCATTCGTTATGATGAATGGCCTGATCGGAGTATAACGAATGACTAAGGCCATTCGTGCTTTCCTTGAGAGGAATGTAAGGCTCATTCATTACAGGAGAAACCTATAACGAATGGCTCCATCTGTTGTCATCTCATGACGAATGAATGGATGACGATTGAATTAATTCATTCGTGGGTTCTATAGGACGAATGAGGGGTTCATTCGTTATCAGGACACACGAATGTGTCCCATTCGTTATGGCTGTCTAACGAATGATTAGCCATTCGTTTAACATGACGAATGAGAATCAGTTTTATCCAAAACTTTGACTCAGAGGTCAAAGTCAAAATTGTCAAGAACACCATTGGTCAATCACGCATCAGATTTGCAATTAACCAGTAAATCTTGATGAAATAACACAAAATTGGTATCAAACTACTCGTATACATGTCGCCTACAAACCCCAATCAATTAAACCATTAATCAGTTCGTGTTTAATGGTGCGGTAGATCCATTTACATACCCAGTTCTTTAGGTTAACAATTAACATATCAAACGTTAACGAATTTCGTTGAGAATCGTTACGTTTGCTTTGTTTTTACCATTCATGTATAGATCTAGTAACCCTAAACGAGCCGAACAAGTTTTCGTAAATGAACGTACCTTAAACGAGTTGGTTTGCCCACGCGATCTAGTCTTGATATCGGTTTAGGCTCGTCACGATGCTCTAACACTATCAAGCTCAGTTTCTCAACTTCGGATCTTGGTTTGTGATAAAGGAAAGTGTTTTTTTGTGTTTTTGAAGGTGTACGCTATGGTGTAGAGATAGATAAAAATGGAAAGGATTAGGGTTTAAGGGGTATTTATACTCACTTAAGCCCATGGACCTAAGGCCTATTACCAATCCTTATTCCATCTTTTAATGTCCAAGCCCACTTTCTTATAGTTTATTTAGCTAAACTGATACACGACACTTTAATAACAAATGATATTTCCTTTATTAATATTATCGAAAGCAAGATGTTACAAGTCTTCCCTCCTTTAAGAGGTTTCGTCCCCGAAACCTAACTATTACCTAAACAATCCTGGGTAAAACTTGTGCATCTCATATTCAACTTCCCAAGAGGCATCTGATCCTTTACGATGCTTCCATATCACTTTCACCAAAGGAACGGCTTTGTGTCGGAGTTTCTTTTCCTTGCGGTCAACGATCTCTACAAGCTGTTCGATATAGTTTAACTGTTCATTAACCTCAATGTCTACTAATGGCACATGTGACGTGTCATCGTCTAGGCATTTCCTCAAATGAGAAACCTGAAAGGTATGATGAATTTGAAGACCATCGTTTTAGTCATTCAAAAACCCAATTAAACTAAATAGTTAGAGAAAGTAGGGTATCGTATCCACGAGGAGCATGTGGTCAGTATTACAAAGTTTGTTTTTTTTTTAATATAAAATTAACTAACTAAGATGGACAAACGATTTCAAGCGAAAATTAGAAGATTGATTTTAAAACAATTTAAAGAAAACGCAACCTACTCCGGGTTTAAGGTTCTAGGTTTTACACAAAATTTAGTTAATTAACTGGCAACCACATAGACATAGTTCTAGAAATTAGTTAGAGTAGCTATTGAGATAGGTTTTTGTCATCAAACCTATACAATTCAAATACATAGTCTACTAGTACCAAGTCAACCCCCTTTAGTCACCCAACCCGCTTCTAGGTTTTGTCATCAAACGAACGTGGCTATAAAGAAAGAACTCAAAAGACCAACAAACGGTTTAATTAACTAATACATCAATTTTTTAAATTTTTATCATCACGTAAACAAATCCAATACATAAACTAAACAAAGTTGGGTAGTTAACCTATATGAACCATTCACCCAGAGTAGATCACGAGTAGACTAGCCTTGTATCACCATCATTATTTATTCATGCGCAGTCAATTGGCTGCTGCTTTCTGCTCTGTAGCCCCCACCGAAAAACTGTCGTCGAACTCCTTTATGTCCTTCTCTTCTCATTTGTTAACATGGGCTTTTTGATAGACCCACTAGCAACATAGTTCATCGGTCGAATAGAGATAAACTTTTAAGCCCATGTAAGAATTTTTTGTATTTTCTTGACTCTCTGTTGCTTCACCCGAGACCAAACTCTCTAGATAGTATAATTTCTTTCTTGTGGTACATAAATCTTATGATAAATCAGCCAAAAGGTATTCAAGTCAACGTGCACTGCAACACAAACCAACAATAAAAACTATTGTAATTTGATTTATACTCAAATTAATTTAACGCTAATATAATATTATAAACTAGACAATCTTTAGTTGTCATCTCAAATTAATTAAGAATGATATATGTTAAAACTCGTATTCGTCTTGTGACAATAAAATACCAAAACAACTCAATCTAATTGCATTCCAACATATATTCAAACTAAAAATATAATATTATTAACATTAGTCACTGTTAAACACCCACTCATCACATCCCCACACTTATCATTTGCTTGCCCTCAAGCAAACTATCATGCAACGCATACACCTCGATCAATGGTTAGTCAATTATCATTATTAATACTAGTAAGGTATAAGATCATAACCAATTCCCAAGAACTGACACTTTCAAGATTGATAACCCACCAAATAATTTAGTAATGCATTTGAAACTATGGAACCACCCAAATAAGTGTACTTTATTTCCTGTTAAAGCACACATGTTCACACCCCTCATAATATAATATCTCTCCTCTCGGTTTAATATATGGACCAACAAAAAAATGTGCTAGTATGATGCTAGACTGTCGCTATATAGTCAAAAACAATAATAAACAAGTATCCTAATCACCTTAAATTAGTTAGGGTAAGTAGGGTGTCGAACACAAGGAGTATGTGGTTAGTGTAACGTGCAACCAAGTTTTAATATTATGAAGTGAACGTCAAAAGTGCTGATCACACTAGCAAACAGTTTTGGTTTTAATATTAAATAAGAAACTAAACAACTTTCAAACAATTAATAAAGACAAATTACACCCGGGTTTCAAGTAAGCAAATATACAGTAATCTCATGTTCACTTAACATATTAATTGTCAAAGATCAAATCAGATTGACTAACTAGACAAACCTTAGGCATCAACAATTGCTAACACACGGCACTAGTTATCAAACAGTCCCTACCAGTATGACTCAACTAAGGGAAATTGTATGCTTCATCATATTCAAACTAGTCAAAAAATGTAAGGCCCCGAACCCGGTAGCCTTACTTTAGCGTCGGATTTACTCATAAACACAGTTCTTACAAATCAGAGTTCATTAAAACTTTCGCGGAATATAAAAACTTTCATAAAACATTTCATAACAAAACACGTCTTGTCTTAAAACATCATTTTGTCTTTCAAAATAATCGAAACATT
Organism: Bidens hawaiensis; assembly: GCF_021521415.1. NCBI lineage: Eukaryota > Viridiplantae > Streptophyta > Magnoliopsida > Asterales > Asteraceae > Bidens > Bidens hawaiensis. Next base: position 78,972 of record NW_027494678.1, on the reverse strand, counting down.
TAACTTAAACGTCTTGAGTCTTCCGATGCCAGCCTCTTATTCAGTGCCACGTGTCTCCTCAAGCGAGCTGCCTCATCCTACTCACCTGCGTGCATACTAAAAGTCAGCTACGCTGAGTGAGTTCTAGTTAATCGTACGCCATACAATACAACACATACATACATATCCGAAGATACATATCCATACTTCACTAGTTACCCTTCTGTTCTACATACATACTTGCTACCATACATACATACATATCTACAATCACTAACCTCAGTCTACCGAGAGTACGTTCATAGTCCGCCGTCTATACCTGTACTCACGATCGTGAACACGTAAAAGGTCCGCAGTCCTTACCTATGTTCACCATTCATGGTACGTACAAGGTCCGCGGTCCTTCCCTATACCATCATACATCCACAACACGTACAAGGTCCACGGTCCTTCCCTATGTTGCAACCTAATTCATAGCACGTACGAGGTCCGCAGTCCTCCCCTATGCTAAAGCACGTATAAGGTCCACAGTCCTTTCCTGTGCTGACGCCTATCTATATTACGTATAAGATCCGCAGTCCTTATCTACGTTACGTATAAGGTCCGCAGTCCTTATCTACGTTGGCGTCTATCTCCTATAACACGTATAAGGCCCACCGTCCCTATCTACGTCTACATCTATCATCTACATCCTTCATTTAACAACCATACCCCTTGTCGTTACGTGCAATATCCGAAGATCGTTCACGCCCCGACAAGTATTCATTTGTAATATTCATACATCTTCGATATATAATATTCGTACCTTTATTTTTAACCTGACAGTACGCGCAATATCCGAAGATCGTTCGCGTACCGACAAGCAATCATTCATATCCATCACATATATCACATATGGCATACACTTATCACTTAGGATAAATGTATTAACAACACATCGAGTATGCACACAGCCCCGAAAACATAACAAGGAATGGGGCTAGAAACTCACCTGAACTCTGCTTCTTCCTCTGATAGTTGTAAATCCCTTCTTTAACTGTGCTCGGCTGACTGTATAAGTTACACGTATCAATACTCGCCTGATCTAATCTGGTGGCCTAGTATTAGCTTACTTTTACTTATCGTTTTAATCTATTCTCTAATCAAACTTGACTTTAGGCGAAGTTAAACCTTAGGCGAACTTAGCTTTAGGCGAAGTTGTCATCAGGCGAACTTGGCTTTAGGCGAAGTTGTCATCAGGCGAACATATCTTTAGGCGAAGTTGTCATCAGGAGAACTTGGCTTTAGGCGAAGTTGTCATCAGGCGAACTTGGCTTTAGGCGAAGTTGTCATCAGGCGAACTTAGCTTTAGGCGAAGTTGTCATCAGGCGAACTTAGCTTTAGGCGAAGTTGTCATCAGGCGAACTTAGCTTGCAGGCAAAGTTCATCAGGCGAACTTAGCTTGCAGGAGAAGTTGTCGTCTGCAGCTACTGTTCGTTCTTAAATCCCTTAATCACCTTCGTTTCTTAACCAAATAACTCGATTTAGGTACCCACGGGATCGTCTGACCAGCGCCTACAAACCCCAACCATCAAATCGACCTAACATCGATGTTTAATGGGTGCGATTTAGGCATATAGGTTACGGGTTCTTTTTATCAATCGATTAACCCATCAAATCATAACCATTTTCAGTAAGATTAGCTTTGTTGGATTCGTTTTTACCATACAAACTCAGATCTATCATTTCTCAAATCAACCCGAACCTACACGAACGATTTCTAACTATAAACGTACCTTGAACGAGTCGAACTACGAACACGGTTAAGCCTTGATGTTGTTTTGGTCCGTCACAACGTTCCAGCACCAACAAGCTCGGGTTTTCGCCTTCGGATCTTGGTTCGGGTCGTGTGTGTTTTGGGTGTGTGTGTATGGAATATGTGAGAATGAGGATTAAATGGTGGTTAATGGTATTTATATTTAGGGATCATGCGCTTAAGCCCATGGACTCTCCTTCCTTCTTTCATAACCCAAGTCCATAACCCCTATCCATTACCCAACACTAGCCCGACCCATACCAACTCCTACTCTATTTATTTATTTCCCGATAACCCGAGTAAACTTTCCCTCTATTATTAAGTAATATAATTAATATCATTTTGGAAATTTCGGGATGTTACAAAAAAACCATATAAGCAATTATCATAGAAACTGACAAACTAATCGTTCTTATCGAAATAAACCTAAACCGACTGAGTGCACAGTAATACCAAACATCAATACTCATAGATCAATCATAAACAATTACAAAATCATTCGTTTTTAAACAAATGAGTTAACTGAAAAATACAAACTCTACATCTCGGGGTATGACTCGAGGAGGCTAGCCACTCATGATGATGATTTGGTCTTCACTTGATGTTTGGTAGGCCATCAATATGGAACTAATAGTCAATGAATATTAATATGGATACTTCCTTTTCTCCGTAACCTAGGTGGCCGTTTGTATCCGTGCGTCTCCACTTTCCTCCCTCCTGCAATTGTGTTTTTCTTTTTTTTTTCTTTTTTTTCAATTTTTTAAACAAATACTAACATCAATATATACAAACAACTAACCCGAGACATTCGTACATTGTGTACTATGCTCGACAAACAACTTGTATACAACTCTAAAATACCAGGTTTTCATCCACGGGGTTAAAACAAAAGGCAAAGGCTAACACGACTTGTAATGTGGGTTTAACAACTGAAAGGGAAAAAGCACAAACTTGGCTCCTAAGGGTTTTTGTAGGGTAGGGAGTATTATTATTATTATTATTATTATTATTATTATTATTATTATTATTATTATTATTATTATTATTATTATTATTATTATTATTTGTAAGGCCAGTATAAAGTGGGTTTTCTACACTCCTATTTCTCCATACAGGTGGTGGTATTAAGATCTCATAATGCATGAGACAACCAAGTTCTAGATATCATGGGCATACTGGTTACTCTCGATAATGGCACTCATATGACATGTGTATATACTATATATTATGTGTATTATATATAAAGCAAATCTCACACACGTACTGGAGGAATTAGGTTGCCGATATAAAACATATATACCCGTCCCCATGACTCGTTATCCCCATCTAAACGGTCCATTTTAATTTTCTATTCTTGAAAAACATTTGCATGGGAAGACTTTCGAGAAACTTAAAAATTGACCATGACCAAAGACCTCTACTTGGCATTAATACTAACAATTAACAAGTTACAATTCCAACTTTTGCGCGCAATCAAGCTACTCTAATGCAAAAAAAAAATAATTTTACCCCCATCCCCACACTTGAGGTTGACATTGTCCTCAATGTTCAAAATTTAGATATAAAAATATATTATTGATGACGAGGGTCAAATTGTCTGATTAAAAATTTTAAAACCGGGCTTAATGTGATGGTCCTAACAATTTATACAATTACACTTTTAACAATAAAACTAACAAAAAAAAATAAAATTATAAATCACCTGATAAGAAAGTAAGCAACTCAAGTACACTCGTGCTTGCTCTCAACGAACCCGGCTCCTCAATTCCAACAACATCTGCAAACTCTCACAAGTGTAGAAGCATGCTTCTCACAACTGTTAGGAAAGGTCTTTTAAGCCGTTTGCAAAACCGTTAATTTTAATTACCAGGCCAAGTTAAATAAATTTCATAATAAAATTTGTTAAACTAGTAAAATTGTTAAAAGACCTAACCCACTTTCGTAGGAATCACGATTGCATTAGCATATGCAACAAGCCCTTTAAACCCCCCGGTATCCCGGGTGGACGAGTGAGGTCTCGTGAGGGTTTATAGGAAACTACACCCACAAAGTTTTAAATACAACATAATATACACATACTTGAATACAAGCCCGGGTCGCCCCCTGTTAGCGCTAAATTTTTGTTAAGGTCTTCGGCCTGACCATACCTTATGTGTGGTTCATGGTGGTCTCGTAGGGTGCTTGCCTCCTTTCGCTCCTAAACTTGTTCTACTCTCATCATTAGATTTTTCCCCAGACCTGATCATAAAATTTACACATTTCTCTGTAACAATCAAACTCCACCTTTTTTTCTTCTTCTCCTTCTTGACTTCTTCTTTGCCTTCTTTTCATTTAACCTGCCAATCATAAAACATTCTTTCTTTTTTGTTTGATTCTCCTTCTCCAGAGATCCACACTTGTTAGTTTTATGATTAAACGAATTATAAAACACCTTTAAACTCATTTTCTTTTCCCCGAACCTCATTTTAACTGTTCCCTTAGCACAATTAATAATAGCCTTTGTTGTAGCTAAAAACGGTCTACCCATAATAACATTCGGTTGTGTATTCTTTACACAATCCAGCATGAGGAAATCCACAGGATAATAGAATTCACCAACTTTTACAATCACATCCATTACAATCCGCCTAGGACACTTAGGATTTCATCAGCCAACACCAATGTTGTTTTAACTTTTTGTAGTGGCCCAAAATCATACTGATCATATAAACTCCCCGGTAAAATACTTACACAAGCTCCAAGATCCAACAAAGCCCTGTCTAATTTAAAATCACCTATTTGTATTGAAATAATAGGTGTACCTGGATCTTGAAGTTTCGGGGGAAGGGTACCCATCACAATGGCGTTCACACTAGCAGTTAAAGCAAGTTGTTTAGGAAACTTGTGACGTCGTTTGTGGGTACTTAACTCTTCTAAACACTCAGCATGATCAGGACTCGCTTTAACTTGTTCAAGCAATGGTTTATTTAATTTAACTTTTTCAAAACTTTCCCACATTTCACTCTTAAGTTGTTCCCGTTTACTTAAATTTTTTGGTGCAAGTAAAGCCATTGGAAATGGAACTTTCACATTCCAATTACTAATTTTAGAAAACATGTTATTTGAATCATTTTTAGACTTTGAAAAACTTTTAATTTCCTGATCATGCTCACTCTCACCCTTAAACTCAATTACATCATTCATCCCACCCTCAACACATTGTGGTGAATGAGTTTCAACAACAGAAATTTCAGAAAAAGGATGTGTACTTACCTCATTTATGTTGACACTCGTTGTGTTAGAGGATTTGGGAGCTAGATATATTTGAGTATCACAACGAAGCTTATCTTGATCTCTTCTGATGATTGCCACTTCTTCAGTTAATTGTCCAACTTATTGTGATAATGCCTTGATTTCCTTATCTCTGATCGCGTTGCCTTTCTGAATACCCATCATTAACTCAATAACTGTATCCAATTTTTCATTGATGGAGCTATCATTCGACCCATGCTGGCTCGCTTGCCTATTCCCTTGATTATGAAAGTTGCTTTGATAGTTACTTTGACTTCCTTCATAGCAATTCTGAATTGGTGTCTCAAAAGATCTTGTATTCTGATGTGGTGGCTCGAACAATGAGGTATTCTTTGGTACTATAGGCACAAAATGACTGGCAACTCCTCTAACTGGGGATCTATTATTCGCCCTAGGCAATCCATCCATATACTCATCCTGACCCTGATGCCCTCCATAATCGTTCTGTTGATCACCATTATACCTTTGCCGACCTAACTTGACCCGATTCTGACCTCTTTGATTAAATGGTGGCACTGAAGGCACAATCTCATTAAACTCATCATATTCATATTGGTTTTGGGTTTGAGGATGTGATAGGTCAATGTTTGAAAATTGTTGTTTTTGTGAGAATGGTGGGTACAATGGGCTACCTGGTGGACTTTGATTACTTAATAACTCATAAGAGAAATACACGTATGCTGCCAACACGATAATAAGTTCCTACACAAGCAAAGACAAGCAATACCACGCGTAATACCAAACTTAAACAAAAAGAAATAAAAAGAAAAATATTTTTGTTTTTTAAATATATATATATATATATATATATATATTATTTTTTATTTTTTTTATTTTTATTATTAATCAAACAAGCAACACAACACTAAGCACACTAGCTCCCCGGCAACGGCGCCATTTTGATGACCATCATTTTAGTCATTCAAAAACCCAATTAAACTAAATAGTTAGAGTAAGTAGGGTATCGTATCCACGAAGAGCATGTGGTCAGTATTACAAAGTTTGTTTGATTTTTAATATAAAATTAACTAACTAAGATGGACAAACGATGTCAAGCGAAAATTAGAAGATTGATTTTAAAAACAATTTAAAGAAAACGCAACCTACTTCAGGTTTCTGGTTCTAGGTTTTACACATAATTTAGTTAATTAATTGGGAACCACATAGACATAGTTCTGGAAATTAGTTAGAGTAGATATTGAGATAGGTTTTTGTCATCAAACCTATACAATTCAAATACATAGTCTACTAGTACCAAGTCAACCCCCTTTAGTCACCCAACCCGCTTCTAGGTTTTGTCATCAACCGAACGTGGCTATAAAGAAAGAACTCAAAACACCAACAAACTGTTTAATTAACTAATACATCAATTTGTTAAATGTTTATCATCACATAAACAAATCCAATACATAAACTAAACAAAGTTGAGCAGTTAACCTATATGAACCCTTCACCCAGAGTAGATCACGAGTAGACTAGCCTTGTATCATCATCATTATTTATTCATGCGTGGTCAATTGGCGGGTGCTTTCTGCTCTGTAGCCCCCACCCAAAAACTGTCGTCGAATTCCTTTATGTCCTTCTCTTCTCTTTCGTTAACATGGGATTTTTAATAGACCCACTTGCAACATAGTTCATCGGTCCAATAGAGATAAACTTTGAAGCCCATGTAAGAATTTATTTGTATTTTCTTGACTATGTGTTGCTTCACCCGAGACCAAACTCTCCAGATGGTATAATTTCTTTCTTGTGATACATAAATCTTATGATAAATCAATTAGCCAAAAAGCATTCAAGTCAACGTGCACTGCAACACAAACCAACAATAAAAACTATTGTAATTTGATTTATACTCAAATTAATATTAACACTAATATAATATTATAAACTAGACAATATTTATTTGTCATCTCAAATTAATTTAGAATTATATAGGTTAAAACTCGTATTCGTCTTGTGACAATAAAATACCAAAACATATCAATCTAATTTCATTTCAATAAATATTCAAACTAAAAATATAATATTATTAACAATTAGTCATGGTTAAACACCCACGCATCAGAATTCCTTCTAGCTCCTCGGGTAAGTCTAGCTTGTAAGCTACTTCACCCACACGATCTACAATCTTAAATGGTCCAATGTACCTGGGCTTAACTTTCCTCTCTTCCCGAAACGAGTGATTCCCTTCAAAGGAGAGACCTTGAGCATCACATTGTCACCAACGTTAAACTCGATTAGTCGTCGCCGCTTATCAGCATATGACTTTTGTCGTTCTTGAGCAGCTTTCATTCTTTCCTTGATCTGATCGAACCTTGACGAGGTTTGTTGAACAAATTCCAAACTTCCTATCTCTTTCTTACCAATCTCTCCCCAACATACCAGGGTCCTACAACGTTTACCATACAATATCTCAAACGACGCCATACCAATACTTGAATGGTAGATGTTGTTATAAGAGAATTCTGCAAGATGCAGATGATCATCCCAACTCCCTCAAAAGTCTAAAACACAAGTACCCAGCATATCCTCAGGGGTTTGGATAGTCCATTCAGAATGCACATCTGTTTGAGGATGATACGCCATAATGATGTTTAGTCTTGTCCCCATAGCTTCATGGAACTTCTTCCAGAATCTTGAAGTAAAGTGAGTATCTCTATCAGAAACAATAAATAACGGCACTCCATGTTTAGAAACAACCTCTTTTATGAACACATTTTCTAATGTTTCTGACGAGATGGCCTCCCGTATTTGCAGAAAGTGAGCACTTTTTGTTAAACGGTCCACAATCACCCAAATGGTATCATGATGTTTAGCTGTACGGGGTAGCATAGTTATGAAATCCATGGTGATGTGTTCCCATTTCCATTCGGGTATCTCCAAAGGCTGCATCTTACCATAAGGTTTCTAGAGTTCTACTTTGACTTGCAACAAGTTATGCATTTATTGACATAATCTACTACATCATTTTTCATACCAGGGGCCACCAGATGTCTCTCTTCAGGTCTTGATACATCTTGGTGGATCCTGGATGGATCGAGTATCTCGAATTATGAGCTTTATCTGGGATTCGACCTCTAAGATTTCCATTACGTGGAATCCACATACGGTCAAACCTAGTTTTCACACCATGGGTGTTATCTATCAACTCGTCTTGTTGTCCAAAAATTTTCTCTATCTTCATTAGCCCTTCATCTGCAAGTACCTCGGACTGCACCTTGATAATTCCTTCAAAGACATCTGAGTTAATGATCAACTTATAACACTTCATTGTTGCAATGATCTCTTCGTTCTTACGGCTTAACGCATCAGCAACCACATTAGCCTTACTACGGTAGTATTTGATATTACAGTCATAGTCTTTTATCAACTCTAACCATCTCCTCTGTCTCATGTTCAACTCCTTCGGCTCGAAGAAGTACTTCAAACTCATATGATCGGTGTAAATAGTACACTTAGTACCATACATGTGGTGCCTCCATATCTCTAAAGCATGCACTACTGTTGCTAACTCTAAGTCATGCATCGGTAGGTACTTTCGTGAACTTTCAACTGTCTAGACGCATAAGCTATAGCCTTTCCTCGTTGCATTAGCACACAACCTAACCCACGATGCAAGGCATCAGTACAAACAACCAAATCCTCATCACCGTCGGGTAGAGCAAGGATTGGAGCTTGTGTGAGTCTTTTCTTCAATTCCTCAAAAGCTTCTTCCTGAAACTTACCCCAACTTAATACTACAGAGTTTCGGGTCATACCGGTCAACGTTGTGGCTATCTTGGAGAAGCCTTCGATGAATCTCCTATAATAGTCAGCCAACCCTAAAAATCTTCGTATATTAGTAGGGTTTTGCGAAGTATTCCAATTTTTTATCGCCTCAATATTAGCGGGTCCACGGTAATCCCTTCAGGATTTATCACGTGACCAAGAAACTGCACTTCCCGCAACCGTAATGTGCATTTCGAAAACTCAGCATACAACTTATCTTCCTTCTGCTTCCCTAATACTTCTCGTAGATGCTCGACATGATCAGACTCACTCTTTGAATAAATCAACATATCGTCAATGAAGACGATAACCGATTTGTCAAACATTGGCCGACATACCCTATTCATCATGTCTATAAATGTTGCGGGAGCATTTGTTAGACCAAACGACATCAAGAGGAACTCGTAGTGTCCATACCGCGTCCGAAACGCCATCTTCGGGACGCCTGCCTCTTTCACCTTTAGTTGATGATAGCCTGATCTAAGGTCTATTCGAGAGTACCAACTCGAACCTTGTAGTTGATCAAACAAATCATCAATCCGTGGCAACGGATATATCTGTTCTTCACCGTAATCTTATTCAGCTCACGATAGTCCATACACATTCTCATACTTCCATCCTTCTTCTTAACAAAGAAAACCGGTGCGCCCCATGGGAAACACTCGGTCTTATAAAAACTTTATCGAGGAGTTCTTGAAATTGGGACATCGATTCTTTCATCTCGGATGGTCCAGGCAGTAAGGTGCTTTCACGATGGGTTGTGCTCCTGGTATTAAGTCTATCTGAATTCTATCTCTCGTTGCGGTGGCAACCATGGTAGGTCCTCGGGGAACACTTTTGGGTAGTCGCGCACAACATGAACATCTTTCACTTCTTTCGTCTCGGTTGTAGCTTTGACAACCTACGCCCGGTAGGCACCACACTCTCACCTCAACAAACCTTTGGTTTTTATCATCGAAATGACATTAAGACCATAACTTTCCTTATCACCATAAACCGTCACCGTACCACCATCCAAGGACATTAACCTTATTAACCTACTCTTACAAACTATCTGAACTTCAAACTCAGATAGACAATCCATTCCCAAAACTACATCAAACCCTCCTAAGGGCATAACATACTAGGTAACAGGGAATTCACGTCCCTCTAGCTCTATCTTACAATCCTTAAGCATTCTCATTATCCTAACCGAGGTTTCACTAGCGGTTTCTATGGTAAAAGTTTCAGGCACACTAAAACATTTCATTTTTGCTAACTTACTAAATATCATAGCTACAAAACTTCTATTCGCACCCGAATCAAACAATACTGAAGCAGATTTATTGTTTACATCAGGAATCTGTTTGGCTTGCTCCTGAGTCAGCATGTAGGCCCTAGTCCTTGGCCATCTTACTTTGCATCTTTCCTTCCACTTCCTCCTGCTTCATCGGTGCACTCCCTAGCTATATAACCCGTCTTACCACATTTGTAACACACGGGCTTTGTAGTGCAATCTGGAGCATAGTGCCCCATTTTTCCACACTTGTAACAGGAATTCGACCCAAGCCTGCACTCTCCACCGTGAGCTTTACCACACTGGTGACAAACATCCATACCCTAACCCCTTTGCACTCACCACCGTGCATCTTACTACGCGTCTTACATGACCTCTTCTCTCATACTCTCCGATTCTTATCCCTAGGGTTCCACAACTGAGTACCTGTTCGTGTAGCAGGAACAATCCATTTATTTTCTTTCTTCTCTTCCAGCACCACCTCATCCACAGCCAGATCATCATAAACCATCTCAGTGAGTTCAACAGCAGAGTCGAAAGTAGCAAGTTTACTTGTCTTGACCAAAGTGCAGACGTTCTATGGTAGTCCTCTTATGTGTCACTTGATCCTTTTCAATTCAGTATTCACCATGTCAGGAACCAACCTAGACATGCGGTTGAATTTAGTAGTGTATTGGCGGTGTGTCATCTTACCCGCCTTCAAATTTAGAAACTTCATCTCAACTCTTTCAACTTCAGCATCAGCACAGAATCGCTTCATCACCAGTTGCTTTAGATCATCCCATCTCATAGCCTTAATTTCTTCTCGAGTCTTCCTCTGCTCTACCGACTCCCACCAGTGCATAGCTTCATCTCCGAATGAATGGGTAGCATAACCTACTGTTTGGTCGGGATGGCACTCGCTAATTCGGATAACCTTGTCCATCGCAATTATCCGATGGAGAGTAGCGATTGCGTCTCCTAGACCAGTCAGCTTTGGTGGGTCACAACCTTTGAATGACTTGTAGTTACACCCACCTCGTCCTCTTTTCCTTGCATCAACTTTCACAGATCGAACCCACTCGAATCACCTTCCCCATCATCTGCTTTCTTACCGTTATCCCCTGCCCTCTTAGCGGTCCTCACATGGCTTCCAGCAGGCTTTTTAGATAGCAGGTTCTTCACTGCAGCAGCTACAGCTTGAGCAATGGCGGACCGAACATCAGGATCAAGTTGATACCCCTCGTTGTTGCTCCGATTCTGTCCAGCTGCACTTCCTTCTTCCCTTATGTTAGTAACTGACTCTACAGAAGTTCCTCGGATAATACGCGGCCTGCCACGACGTCCAGTACGACCTCCTTGTCCCGCAACTTTTCTAGCTCCATCCATTAGTATTCTATAAGGAAACACAAACGTCATCACTCAAGGAACTATTTAGTTCAAGGATAGTAAGGCTAACAGGTAATAACAGTGGCCAGCTGTGATTAGCTGATCACGTTACTTTCCGTGTCCTATACACTTCCCTTTGTGAGTCCACTTATGCTAGGTTCTACTTTTAAACAATTAATTAATCACTCAATCGATTCACAACAATCAATAAAACCTATCTCTAGCAATTAAGCTAACTTTCTTACATTACACATGAAATTTAACATGTACCTTTCCCTTACTTAGCTTGCTTGAGTGATACATGGCTTTCTTGAACTGTCATCTTCTTTCTTTTCTTACTTAAGTCTCATTCTCTATTCGAGTCTAAGCATGTATGATGCTTATTTCTCTCGAACTTATGCTTTGATACCAACTTGTAATGCCCCGGTCCTAGTTCCCTACTTTGGCGTTGGATTTACTCATAAACACAGTTCAAAATATCAGAGTTAATTAAAACTTTCGCGAAATAATATTAATAGTCAACCTATCATTACAAACATTCATAACTTGTCTTTTAAAACATAACATAAGATATGGTATCAAGACATCATGACAAGTCTTCATATGCCAGCCTCTTCAATCCTGCCATGTGTCCCCCTCAAGCCAGCTGTCTTAGTCTATTTACCTGCGTGCATACTAAAAGTTAGCTACGCTGAGTGAGTTCTAGTTAATCAGGAAACATACATTCATACACTCACTTTCATATACGCATCTGAAGATATATATTATATACTTTACCTATCACATTTCTTTCGTACTTTCATACATTCATTCATACGTTCTTTCATACCATCACACTTTCATACTTTCATACTACATACATAACTATCTTTACCATCTCAGATATGTGTAGGGTCTAGTCCCTTTCTTTTCTATCTCAGATATTATTAGAGTCTAGTCCCTTCTATCTCTGATACTATTTGGGTCTGGTCCTACTATCTCAGATATTAGTAGGGTTTGGTCCCTTCTTTCCATACAACCATACATACACTTCTTTACACGTACATTTTATTTTATAATTTCATACATACTAATGAATATGTATCATTCATACGTCTATTATAAAACTCACCTTCCCAGGCGATACTTGCAATATCCGAAGATCGTTCACGTACCGACAAGCATTCGTTTATAACCTCAATCACTATCACATAAATCATATAAGGCATACACTTACCACTTATGGTAAGTGTATTAACTAATCACATTGAGTAAGCACACAGCCCCGAAAACATAACAAGGAAATGAGGCTAGAAACTCACATGAACTTGGTTCATTTCAGAGTTAATGGTAACTCCTTTCTTCAACTGAGCATGGCTAACTGTATAACGATTACACGTATCAATAAACTATCGTATTTCTAGTCTTATATATCCCTCAACGAACGGGGTCTGGGGGCAGCGCCCTTGGCAGCGAGGTTCTAAGGGTGGCATCCCCTAGCAGGGTTCAAGGGGCAGAGCCCCTGGCTGGGGTTAGGCTGCCAGGTTAGCTTGGAAAATTTTATTTTCATTAACTGTTCTTAAGAAAATTTCCATTAGAATTCTTTAATAATATATTATTGCTAACTCATTCGCTAACTCATTCGTTATGATAAATGACTTCATTCGTTATTACAAATGGTCTGATTTGTTAAGAAATCTTCATTCTGGTCTAAGTGTCATTCTCTATGCCATTCTCTATGACGAATGGTCCCATTCGTTATGACGAATGGCCTGATCTGAGTATAACGAATGACTAAGGCCATTCGTGCTTTCCTTGAGACGAATGTAAGGCTCATTCGTTTCAGGAGCAACCTATAACGAATGGTTGCATTCGTTGTCTTCTCATGACGGATGAATGGTTGACAAATGAATTAAGTCATTCGTGGATTCTGTAGAACTAATGAGGGGTTCATTCGTTATCTGTACACACGAATGTGTCCTATTCGTTATGGCTGTCTAACTAATGTTTAGCCATTCGTTCAACATGATGAATGAGCATTAGTTTTATCTTAAACTTAGAATCAGAGGTCATAGTCAAAATGGTCAAGAACACCATTGGTCAATCACGCATCATATTTGCAATTAACCCGTATATCTTGATGAAATAACACAAAATTGGTATCAAACTACTCGTATACATGTCACCTACAAACCCCAATCAACTAAACCGTTAATCAGTTCGTGTTTAATGGTGCCGTAGATCCATTTACATACCCAGATCTTTAGGTTAAAAATTAACCTATCAAATAACGAATTTCGTAGAGAATCGTTGCGTTTGCTTTGTTTTTACCATTCATTTACAGATCTAGTGACACTAAACGAGCCGAACAAGTTTTTGTTAATGAACGTACCTTAAACGGGTCGGTTTGCGCACGCGATCTAGTCTTGATATCGGTTTTGGCTTGATATCGGATCTTGGTTCAGGATAAAGGAAAGTGTTTGTGTGTGTTTTTGAAGGTGTAGGCTATGGCGTAGAGATAGATAAAAATGGAAAGGATTAGGGTTTAAGGGGTATTTATACTCCCTTAAGCCTATGAACCTAAGGCCCATTACCAATCCTTATTTCATCTTTTAATGTCCAAGCCCACTTTCTTATAGTTTATTTAGCTAAACTGATACACGACACGTTAATAACAAACAAATTTCCGTTTTTAATATTATCGAAAGTAGGATGTTACATTATTACATTTTTTAGTAAAAACAACAAGGTATCTACATCCACTTCTAAAACTTTAGATTTTGATATTATTCAAGAGTTGAAGACATGTTAGATTCGCACAATGAGTTTGTGAAATCTTAAAGAATGGCCCGTGATTGTTTTCAAAGCAATCCTGATGCTGATCTCAAGTTATGCCTTATTGCAAAAAGAAATAAGTACGGAAGGACATATAACTTGCCAACTACTTCTGAAGTTGCTGCTTTAGTTGTTTGAGACATTGATACGTCACTTGAAACTAGAGATATTATTATCAGGACGAAAGACGGTAGTCTCCAACGTATTAGTGAATTACATCCTTTTTATGTGCCACTTCAGTATCCAATAATTTTCGTTTGTGGTGATGATGGTTACAGAATTGACATTCCTCTTCACGACATTTCTACTTCAAACACGACTAAAACACGTTTATGCACAATGAGAGAGTTTTTTTGTTGCATGATCCAAGACAAAGTGGATCAGTTTCATTGATTCTACAATCTATGAGGCTTTTTCACAACTTTTAGTTGATACGTATACAATGATCGAAAGTGAAAGACTCTTCTCATACACAATCAGCAAAAGAAATTAAGTTGTGAAACTAAGAAGAACTGAATCATTTGTTCCTACAAAAGTAGGTTCTATGGCATGCATCATTTTGAAAATTTCAACACCTTGCATCCCTAGAGTCTCTTCCTGTGAGAAGTTAATTATTGCTTCGTTGTTGTATTCAAGACGGATGTTCTTATTACTTTCGAAGAAACTCCAGTGAATCACTTGAACAGTTGGATTTTCAAATTCTTCTTGATGAAGAACGAATTTCCGATAAAGCTTTTTCATCAGATTTGTTGGTTTCTTAAACTCTTCACCTGGACAAATCCCAAGGTCATACATCCTTCTTGTAACATCCCAAAATTTCTAAGAATAATATTTAATATTTTTTTATGATGGAAAATTTTACTTGAGTTAGTAGAGAAATAATAAAATAATAACGATGGAAGGATAAGTAGGATAATTAGACGGAATTAATTATGAACCAAAAATGAAATATGGGCCTAAGGTCCACGGGCTTCAGGGAGTATAAATACCCCTTAAACCCTAATCTCTCCAATTTCATCCATATCTACACCATAGCCTACACCATCAAAAACACACACTTAAACCAAACACTCTCTACGCTAGTATATTCAACGATCCAAGACAAAACGATGGTAATAAATCGTTTATCTCAGCTAAACCAACATAGTAGAACCCGACACCGCAGACCCGGGATGCCGAATGATCTGTGTCAATCTAGATCCGGCTTTATTCGGGTGTTTAATCAACCAAAAACGATCTTAAGGGCCACCTTTGCTCAGATCTAGACACCCTGAAGCTACCTAGGCCATAAACGATCAAACCCCGATCAACCATGGTGGTTAACGGCCACTGGCGGCGTCAGAATTGAAGAAAAACCTTAAAAACGCGTAATAAGATAACTGAACAGATCTTTACGGCGTATAAGTATATACGTCGTATAAGTTTAAGCGGTCGTATAAGTTTAAGCAGTCGTATAAGTATGTTCAGCGTGTAAGTGTGTCAAGTTTATAAGATAGACCGTATAATGGAGGGCGACGTATATGTATGTGGCGCATATGTACGGGGCGCATATGTATACGACGTATATGTATATGTAATCCATATATGCATGAAGCGCATATGTATAGGGCGTATATGTATATATCATATATGTATATGGCCGTGTATGTATATGTAACGCATAAGTAAGTGCCTGCCGTATATGTATGGACTTTATACGCCGAAAACAACTTATGCGTTGTAAACGTATACGTCCACATGGACTTATACACTAGAGTGATTTCCAAAATAAACGAAAGATAAACAACGTATACGTACGTAAACGATATACATGGACTTGTATAAAATATGAAATAATTAATAATGAAAGGTAACGTTTAAAATGAGGATTTGAATTGATTAAATAATTGAACTTCGATTTTCTGATGAGGTTTTTAGTAAAGACTTATTAATGAAAATAAGTCAGGGGCTCTGCCCTTGGACCCCGCTGGGGGCTGCCGCCCCTAGAACCCCGCTGCCAGGGGTGCTGCCCCTTGACCCCTGTAGCCAGGGGTTACCATAACCTAGAACTATTATATGAACAGGGCTAGTTAATTGATACATGTAATTATTATACAGTTATTCGCGCCCAATTAAGGAAAGGAGTTATCATTAACTCTGAAAGGAATCGCTTACAGGTGAGTTTCTAGCCTCATTTCCTTGTTATGATTTCGGGACTGTGTGCATACTCAATGTGATTAGTTAATACACTTACCTTAATTGGTAAGTGTATGATATGTGAATGTTGATATATGATTTATGAATGATGTATGTATGCTATAGAAAAGATTAAGAGTATGTATGAAAGTTTATTAGAAAGGTATGGTATGGTAGTGTGGAAGAAAGGGGACCGGGCCCTACTAATACTCGAGGAAGAAGGCAACCGAGCCCTAACAAAACTCGAGGAAGAAGGGAACCGAGCCCTAATAATACTCAAAGAAAAAGGGACCAGTCCCTAATAATATCCGCGGCAGAAAAGGGAAACGGGCCCTAATAATACTCGAGGGAGTATGTAGTAATGCTCTTTAAAACCTATAAGTATGTAAAGTAAGATTTAATATAAAAGTATGGAAGAAAGAAAGAAGGTATATACTTACGTATGTACGAAAGAAAGGTACGAAAGTTATATAATGTGTATCTTCGGATGTGTATGTATAAGTATGTGAATGCATTGTATGTTACCTGATTAAATAGAACTCACTCAGCGTAGCTGCTTTTAGTATACACGCAGGTAAATAGATTGAAGCAATTGGCTTGAGAGAGACACATGACATGAGTTGAAGGGACTGGCATCCAAAGAAGATTTGTCATGATGCTTTAATAAGCTACTTTATGTTATGTCTTAAAGACAAGTATTGTAATGAATGGTTGACTTTTATTATTTCTTCAAAAGTTTAAATTAACTGATATTTAGAACTGTGTTTATGAGTAAATCCAATGACAAAGTAGGGCACCGAGAGCGGGGCCTTACATTTCTCAACACATCTTCGTGTAGCTTCATCACACCTTTCACTGTTGATAACCTTATGACCCGCCAATTGTTCATTCTCAGCACAAAGCAATCTTCTAAGTTCTTGAATCTCCATGAAACTAGACCTGCCATATTGTTTTGTGTATTTTTTGAAGGATATTGAAAAAGTGTGTTGTTCAACTTCCCTTTGACATATATTAATAGTTTGAAAATAAATCTTGGAAATGTAATCATTAAATTCGAAAACCAAACTTTTGGTTTTGCAGATCCTTCATAAAATATGGCGGCTCTAGGTTATGATTATGTCTAATCTCTTATTATTTCCTATTAGACCTATTTAGTATTAAATCAATGGTATGCCATATATAGTAAACCATCATATACCATACACATTTATATTAGTTACAAACTTTCTATAAACATTAAAGGTCACTTTTGTATTCATTTCTAATTTTATACATACTTTTCCAATTCATTTTGATGAAACAATCTAAAATCTTTGTTTATCATTTTTTATAGTTGTATATACGGTGGAGTTTCGAAAATGTGGGTTGCCTCATGCTCATCTATACTTTTTTATGCATGCCGATTATATATTTCCAACAGTTGAAAATATTGATCCATTTATTTCAACAGAAATACCAGACAAAAACTTAGATCCAGAAATGTATTACCTTGTAAGGGAGTTCATGATTCATGGTCCGTGTGGCATTGAAAAAAACAATTGTCCATGCATGATTGACGAAAAGTGTTCTAAAAATTTTCCAAAGAAATTTCGTGAATTTACATCCGTTGACGGTGATAGATATCCCGTATACAGAAGACGAAATGATGGTTTTTTTTTTTGAAAAGTCAAGTGTGAAGTTGGATAATATAAGCATTGTGTCGTATAACAAAACACTTTTAAGAAAATATAAAGCAAACATAAATATTAAGTGGTGCAATCAAGCATCGGTTTGTTTTGTACCAACCAATTAAAAAAATCAGCAAAACAAAAACATTGATGAAATCAAAGACTACTATAGTTGCAGATACATATCTGCATATGAAGCATCATGGAGGATTTTTTTTCTTATGATATACATTATAAGACTCTTTCGGTGATTAGGCTTCCCATTCATCTACCGAGACAACATTGGGTTATTTATGAGGCATTTGATGATATCTTAGATAAACCTTTAGTGACTGATTAAATGTTTTCAGAGTGGTTCAAGTGTAATCAAACTTATCCAGAAGCACGTACTTTAACTAACGTGAAATTTCATGTGAAGTTTGTTTGGAGAGGCGACAAACGTTTTGGAAACCAAGGAAAAAAAGGTTTTTGATTGGCAAAATTCATTTAGTTTCTCCTTCTCTTTGTGAAGCTTATTATTTAAGAATTTTCTTTAACAAGGTAAAAGGTCCAACAACATTTGCTGAAATTTGAACTGTCAACTCTGTCGAAACAAGTTTTACAGGTTCTGGTTATTACTTAAGAAGTTTATTTTGTACATTGCTAATGTCTGAGAGCATGTCTAGACCTGAATTTGTGTGAGAAAGAACATAGACTTACTTGTCAGATGACATTTTATACAACCTACGCATTCTTTTAAAGCATCAAGGTATCAAAAAATCATACAATGATACAAGTTGATTTTTTCTTATTTTATATAAAATATTACAATTTCTATTTGTATAACATATTTAGTTTTAAATTTTCAAGTGTAGAACTTAATGAAGAACAATTTAGAAACTTAACATTATTTTAAGATAGAAAAGTTTCTATTGAGAAATAATTCAAGTCTAAAAAATTTATCTACCATGCCTTTTCCTAATAAAGATTCTATATCTTATGCAAATAATCTTTTACTTAGTGAAGAATTACCTTATGACAAAGTTATGTTAGCTAAACAGTTTGAACAACTCTTTTCTTCACTGACTGATAAGCAACATGCTGCATATGAAGAAATCATAGAGCGATTGATAAGAATAATGGAGGGGTATTTTTTGTTTTTGGTTATGGTGGCACTGGAAAAACTTCTTTGGAAGACGTTATGTGCATCTGTAAGATCTCAACGAAAATTTTTTTTAAGTGTTGCTTTAAGTGGAATCACATCACTTTTGCTATCAGGAGGTAGGACTACACACTCTATGTTTCACATTCCAATTAATTTGGTTGAGGATTCATTTTGTTACATAAAGCTAGATAGCGATCTTGCATGTTTATAAAGAGAAACCTCACTAATTATTTGGGATGAAGCACGATGGTACATAAGCATGGGCTTAAAGCTTTGGATAGATCATTAAAATATATTTTGATGCCTGCATCAGGAGCTTCCTCAGATTTACCATTTGGTGGAAAAGTGATAGTTTTTGGAGGAGACTTTAGACAAATATTACCGGTGGTCCAAGGTGGAAGTAGGAAACAAATTGTAAATTCATGTTTAAGTTCTCTTTACATTTGGAGAAATTGCAAAGTCCTTAAATTGACCAAAAATTTTAGGTTGACTACCTCAAACGATTCAACTAAAATTCAGCAAACAAAGATGTTTGCACAATGGCTTTTGGATATAGGCGAAGGTAATGTTGGTGGTACCATTGATGGTGAAACACAAATAGAAATACCAGAAGATCTTCTTATCAAACATTCATGTGATCCAATTTCTAAGTTAATAGAGTTTGTGTATCCTTCCATTTTAGAAAATTTCAAAGAAAAATATTATCTTCATGAAAGAGCAATACTTGCTCCAAAATTGATATTGCTCAAGAAATTAATGATCGTTTGCTCTCAATATTTCCTGGAGAAGAAAGAGAATATCTAAGTTCTGATAGTGTATGTCCAACAGACATGATTAATGAGATTTTATATGAATGTTTTGCTCTCCCGACATTCTTAATGGACTTAAACCATCAGGTTTGCCAAACCACAAGTTAGTGTTAAATGTAGGAGTTCCTGTCATGCTTTTAAGAAATATTGATAAAAAAAAGTGGATTGTGTAACGCAACTCGGTAAAAGGTGGTGTCATTGGGAAATCGTATTATACAATTGGAGATTATATCTGGAAGTAACATTGGAGATAGGCATTATATTCCAAGAATTACTTTGATACCTAGCGACAAAAAACTTCACATTAAGCTACAAAGAAGACAATATCCGCTTGCTTTATGTTTTGCAATGACCAAAAACAAAAGTCAAGAGCAATCACTATCAAGAGTTGGATTATATTTGGAAAATCCGTTTTTACACATGGTCAATTGTATGTCGCCTTAAGAAGAGTTACAAGACGATACATGCTTAAAGTTCTCATTCTAGATAGTGATGGTAATGTTGTATACAAAGAAGTATTTTGAAGTTTGTAAGTAATTTTCAAAAGTTTAACCATATTCATGTTGTTGATATTTTTGTTGTAAACAATTTTGCATGTCATAATGTTTAGATATAATCCACAATAACAATGCTTTAAGTCATGTCATACAATAAAAAAAGACGTTCATCATAATAATATTAAATTACACATATCCTAAATTACATAAAGTCAATACATTATTCTAAAACATTAGTTCAAATATTGTTTCAATATATATCACAAACCATATCACATAAGTCAAACAAACAATTACAAAATATAGACCATAATAAAAATAGTTGTCTTAACTCTTCACCACATTAGTTATCATTATCTTCCCTTCCCTTTTGTTATAAAAAAAAACACGCATTTGTCACCCACATTCAAGTCAAAAGTGGTTAACATACCTTTGTATTCATGGATATGGTATCTCGGTTTATTGTGTGGAGTTTCTACATGAATTTCACTTTCAAACTCAGCACCATCATTGTTTCTGATAATGACATTCCTTGCTCTATTCAACTTGGATTTTCTTGCAAACCGACTTGGTAACCACTGTAAAATAAATAAAAAATATTATCTTTTATTAATCATATATTTGGAATTAAAAATTCAAAATTTTAACAACAAACTATTCCATATTAACCGCAACATCATTTGCATCATCAGCAGTGTTACCCGCATCAACATCAACATTATAGTTGGCATCAAAAGTAGGTTGTTCCACATCAACATTATCTTCAGACTCTTGATTCATTCCCACATAAATCACCTCATAATCAGCATTATTCTCATCAATATTATCACTATATTCATCTTCAACAGATTCAAGATCAACATCTATAATTTCTCGATCGTGTTCCGAATTTATAAACGGTGTCAACTTATATTCCATACCATCTGACTTGAAAACTATCACCTTGAAAATATCTTTCCCATCATAATCAAATACCAAATATTGTCCCCTTCTGAGTTTTAATGCCTCAACAATTTTTAGCCAACCCCTCCTAAAATAAGACTTTTATCCAATGTGAAGTATCTTTATTGTATATCGTTCATGTCATTGGCACGTATGGTAAACACTCAGATAGAGATATTTCCGATGTCTTGAAAACATTTAACAAACAAAGTTGGCACCACCTTTATATTCACAAACATGAAAAGTATTACTTAAAACTCACAATTTCAATACATACCGTATAATCAATGTCAAGATGGTACATGAAGTTGTAGAACGAATTACGTCAGCATTAACACGATTTTCATTGAGATGTTGAATTGTGAAACATGAATTTCCTTTATACCAAAACACTACCAAATCCTCATATGCTAACTTCAAATCTGAAGCAAGGTTTTTCCATCCTGTAGTTATCTGATAAGCATTCTCACATATTTGATTGAAACTATCCATTTGCCTCCGCTTTTACTTCGAATAGTAGTAGAACCAAGTGGATAACTATATTTTGAAAATAATTCAGCATGCGTTAATGGTAGTTTTTGAAATAAATAAAAATCGAAAATCCGTTTTCATTAATATACTTATTCTCTACTAATTTTATTTCAAAATTACAAGACTTACCATAGAGCTTCCATTAGGCTTAAGTATAATCCTATAAAAGCTTGGACCCATATTACCTGTGAATGATTGTAATAGTAAAATTTGTATTACACATTATCTTATCATTCAAACGTATCAACAAATAAACACAAATGCAATGTCAAAAAAGTACAAACATTGTTTCATTCGGGATTCCCTTAATTTCAAAAGCCCTAATTTTATTAATCAAAATACACATACATAATTTTTATCAATTTTGTTATGCAATCTACATAAAACACCAACATAACATATATTAAAACATTAAACCTCAAGGATAATTTTAATCATCACCAACTTTACCCAAAACTTTCACGTACTTTAACCTAAATCAACAAAATACTTAGTATGTAAAAAGTAACTCACCAAATCTTAAAGATCTTAAGAAGACGATACGAACAGAATCGTGATTCTTTCAAAACACCCGTATATACTATGGTTATGGAAGATGAAGAAGTGTTATCTAAAGATTTCGTTAAAGAATGTTTTATTGGGATTCAGAATCTTATTGATTATTATATTGTAATTATTGTAATTTTCAAAATAATAAACATTATTTTTTCAATTTTTATAACATCTTTATCATGCCTATAATTAGTAGTTGACAATTAAATATGACGTTTTTGTTCAAAAGTTTGCCCAATATTTTTATTTTTTCATAAACATTCTCGATTTTTTTTACAATCTTTATATGCAAAAAAGTAATTATTCTTTCTAAACTTGACAGGAAATTTATAAACTAAGCACATAAATAAACATAAATTAACCTTAGTTTAGCCCCTTAATATTTTAACTTAAATATTCTTCAAATCGTTAAACATACTTATTATTAGGTAATTTCTTTTAATGATAACTTCTTTGAAACTTTCTTGCCACCCGATTCAAGGGTCAAAATAGATTATTGGATGCGGCAAATATTGAAATACAAACATGATACTCTATATAACATGGTGTTTAGAAATTAGTAAATGGAAACTATAACCTGTATGTGTTAACACAATATATGTTCAATTGAGTTTTATGGTTATATGTGAATTTTATTTTTATAAATTTTACACATTTTATTATTTTATAATTAATATGATTCAAAAATAATATTTGTCAACCTGTGTGTCACACGGGCATATAAGCTAGTATGTGTATGTGAGTATATATATATGCCATATTCTTTTCTTTTCAAAATTATTTTTATTTGAAAGAATATAATTTCTCTAATGAAAATTTAAAAGAAACATGTTAACCTAAATTTTAAAACTGGCCACTACTCCACATGCCATAATCACCCTATATGTACGAAATAAAGTGATCCTGAACCGACGACCCTTCTCCCGACAACGAAATTCAGCTGAACCCACATTTTCTTTGTATAATCGAGAATCTTATGTTCTGTAACATCCCAATTTTCTAGTTTCGGTTCATAAATGAAAATATGAGTTATTATGAGTCGGGCTAGTGTTGGGTTAAATGGATATGGGTTATGGACTTGGGTTATGAAGGAAAGAGGAAAAGACCATGGGCTTAAGCCCATGATCCATAATTATATAAGCATTAATTACCAAGTAATTCACTCATTTTACACATATTCCATACACCACCAAAACACACACTTAAGCTTTCTCTAATTTCTCTCCTTTCTCTAGCCGAACCAAGATACAAAACCGACCCGATTCAAGGTAATGATAGTATGATGTTGTATGAACTCAAACCCGTTAGATTTAGTCACGAAACGACGAGCCGACACCGTTAAACCGTTAAAGTCACGAGATCCGGTGGAATCGGCTATAAACCGAACCTAAGATGAGCTTAGGGGTCACCCTAGCTCAAATCTGGATCGAACGGGACGAAAAACGATGGAAAATGAGTCAGATCTCGTTTTTCCAGTGAAGCCGCGGTTTTCCGGCGACGGCGCCGGAAAGGCGGCGGGTACGAGGAAGGTTATGTCAGAGAATGTTTCTGACATTATTTGACCTAACCCTAATTCGTTAACGGAGAGTTAACGAACTAGGGGTGAATCATCTGATGAATCGTTAAAGTAAGCCTAACGAACTAGACTTTGTTCGTGTTCAAGTTCATTAGGGATAAGATAACGAACTAACTCCCAATTCTCTTTGACCATTCGTTAAGAGATAACGAATTAGAAGGTCCAATTCGCTACATGGGCTGGTTCATTATATGGACTAGTTCGTCAAAGGACCAGTTCGTTATAAGGTCCAAATCGTTATAAGGACCAGTTCGTTAGAGGGTCCAGTTCGTTACAAGGACCAGTTCATTATGATGAGTCAATTCGTTAAAGAACTGACGAACTGAAAGTTTAATAAAATGACAGAACAGTCCCTGGACTTAGAAAAAGAATGATATAATTACATAATAGCCCTTGGACTTTGATAATTTATGAAAGTTACCTTTAAAGGTTAACGAGTAACGATTAACTACCGGTAAAGGTTCAATGAAGTAAAACCGGCTTAGACGCTTAATATTAATTAAGTAAACGATAAAAAGAGCTAGAACCGTATTTAATATATGTAACGATTATACAGTTAGTCGTGCACAACTCAAGAAAATAATAACCATAAACGGTGAACGTAATCGCGTTCAGGTGAGTTTCTAGCCCCACTTCCTTGTTATGTTTTCGGGGCTGTGTGCATACTCGGTGTGATAGTTAATACACTTATCTTAAGTGGTAAGTGTATGCCTTGTATGATTCACGTATGATGATTGTTTGACGGTGCGTGAACGATCTTCGGATATTGCATGTACCGCCAGGTAGTAGTTAAAGATATGATTCATATATATAATGTATGAATGACGTGTGATATATATATATGATGTATGAATGATGTATGTAAGATATGTTGATAGTACGTGAACGGTCTTCAGATATTGCGCGTATCATCAAGGAAAGTATGTAAAGACAGGGATGGTACAGTTGCACGAAACATAGGGACCAGACCCTAATAATATCTGTGAGGATAGAGACCAGACCCAAATAATATCTATGATGGTTGGGACAAGACCCTAATAATATCTGTGATGTTGGGGACCAGACCCTTATAATATCTGTAAGATTATAGGGCGGAAGGCTCTTTAAGTAGTGTGGATAGTTATGTATGTAAAGCAAAGTATGAATAATGTACACACACACATGGCATGAACTTGTAGAAGCTGGCATCTCAAGAAATGTTACGTTATCTGAAAAGACAATGTTTTATGTTTAAATGATTGAATGCTCGTTAAGACAAGGATTAACGGTTATGTAATGTAATGGTTTGAATGTTTTCAATGTTCTGCGAATGTTTTTATTAACTCTGATATTATGAACTGTGTTTATGAGTAAATCCAACGTTAATGTGAGGCACCGGGAACAGGGGCCTTACATGTTCTTTTATTAACTACTTTCATCTAAGAAAACATAGTGTGTGTTTTTATTACTATTATTATTATTATTTTTTGCGCGTGTCTTTATTTTTTATCTAATATATGGGTTAAGAAATGTTTGTGAAAGCTATGTTTTTTTAAATGGAGATTGTCTAGCAAATCAAATTTTTGAACTATGTATCTTAGTTTCCCTAATTTTCCTTTAGTTGTCTATAAATAACCAAACTTTAACTTAAATTTGTAACACAAAAACCTTATTGTTTTAGCATTCAAGTCACACAGACACACCATAGCTTAAATCAAGCTTTTATGAATAGTAATAGCATTTTTATTTTCATTTTTTTCATGGTTGAAGAGTCAAATGGTTTGGCAATTCCTGAGGAGGGGATGAGTCGAGAGAATTTTGAATTAGAGCTTTAGATTTTTGTTCATCCCTCGCCGCAATAGTATCTCGGGGTTTGCAGCGATAACTTTTTATATCTACTATACGACCGTTGACTAAAATATGTCAATGGTTAACTAATTAGCGAGCTCCTGGAATAGTCGGAGCCATACCCAACCGAAAAAGGATGTTATCCAGGCACATTTCAAGTAATTGTAGTAAAACCTGACCTGTTGACCCCTTTGCCTTTCCGGCGATACGAACGTATTTAAGTAATTGTCGTTCTGTAAGACCATAATGAAAACGCAATTTTTGTTTTTCTTCTAGGCGAATACGATATTGAGATTATTTCTATTTAATTATTCATTCTTATTGATGAAATTTCATTTTACAGAATAAACCTAAACTAAAAATGAACTAAATTCTAAATAAAGATAAAGCCAAATTGACTGAAGTATTAAGAATAATGAGATGAGTTAGATAGCTTAAATCAAGCTTTTATGAATAGTAATAGCATTTTTCTTTTCATTTTATTCCGGTTAACATCAAACTATTCAATTTATTTTTTTAGACTAAATAAAAAATGGAGGTCTAATTAAACATGAATGTCCAATGTTGTTGTTGACTCTTTTTCATCACTCATAAAGCATGTAGTTTAGTATATAGTTCCCTTTGTTTGGGTTGAGTTCATGTTGGACGTTTACTTAATATATCTGCATTTATGTGTCCAACAAAAATGTGATCATTATAAAATACGTTTCATTACAAAGTTATAAGACTATCTCCAGTGCTACGTGTGCCCTTAGGCGTCCTTAACTGCCCTGTCATATGCCACGTAATATCCTTACAAATCCTTAAAAACCTTAATTTCATCTCCAACCCTATAAGTATCCTTACCCTCTTTAATTTCCATCTCATCACCTACCCATTACACACATCATTTATATTTTTTGTTATTTTTTTTACTTTGGCCACATTTCACCTTCAAAAGGCAACACAAACATAGCCCTTGTGGAAGGGCTTAGTTTCTAAGGGCAAAGTTCTCCAATGGTTAAGGGCCATTAAGGGCACAATTTATCTAATGCATTGGAGGTAGTCTAAAGAGCATTCTCAATAGGTTCTCCATCTTCATCTTTAAAATTTAACTAAAAACCACAATTTCTTAAATTTATCCATCATTTTCTAACAAGGTATCGGGGCGCGAACTAATTGTTCACAACTAACAAGGTACTATCATTGAATTGTAAAGTGACAATATCTAATTAATTATTTTAAATAAAACAATTTACATTTAAGTACATCAACTATAAAGAAATTTCAAAACAAAACTAATAATCTTGAATAATTTTTAAGTCCTAAAAGGCATCTCTACGTGATCTTCATCTTGCTAAACAATCCAACCTGATAACCTTCAAAATGCGTACAAAATATATTTTTGTCAACACGAGTTTGAGTGAGAAAATCACCAGTTTTAGAATAAAATATAATAATATATAAATAAAGAACCGCAAAACTATTATATGCGAGTATAACCAATCAAATCATGGCATAAAATATTTCAAATAAATAATAATGTGTGGCTAAACTGTTGCCATGTGAATCGGGAGTTGGTTAGCATGAGTGTGTAATTGAGTTGTCGGTTAAACCATTGTCATGTAATTGAGTTGGTTGCAAGTTCCGAGAAAATAAATGACCTTTCTAAATAATAATGTGTGGCTAAACTGTTGCCATGTGAATCGGGAGTTGGTTAGCATGAGTGTGTAATTGAGTTGTCGGTTAAACCATTGTCATGTAATTGAGTTGGTTGCAAGTTCCGAGAAAATAAATGACCTTTCTAACACATTAATGTCGTTATGTGAACCAGACATACCAAAAAATGCATGCCATATCTAGAGATCATATGAAGCAACTGCCTCAAAAATAATAGTAGGTTCACGAATATGGCCACAGTACATACCTTTCCAGGCTGAGGGACAATTTTCCACTTCCAATGCATGCAGTCGATACTTCGGATCATTCCGAGGAATCCTCATTATTCACCAACAGCCCGTTTCGACTAATATCGTCGGGTGTTGGTGACCACAAAAATTCAGTTGAAAAAACACTTACTATTGTTTCACAAAATTTTTTTAGGATCTCCACTACGGTGCTATCACCAATGCGTATATATTCATCCATAAAATCTCTGGTAACCCCGTACGCCATCATTCTTAATGCTGCAGTTATCTTTTGCATAGCAGAGAGCCCAAGTCTTCCAGCATTATCTCTTTTTTGGACGAAGTCTGGCTCGTTACCTCATTTACAATACGGAAAAATATAGGGCGCCTCATCCAAAATCTCCTTTGAAATAGATTTGAGGGATATACCAGATCCTCTGCAAAATAATCAAGAAATAGACGCTCGTGACCTTTAATGCAATCATGTTGAATAACCTTACGACGTTAGCGTTTATCACGATAACTTGATGACTATCCAGCGATATCCTCATTAAGTTCAACATCTCTCTCTCTTCTTCAGAGGACAAGTATGTCAACAATTTGCGAAAGAATGTAGGAGCCATGTGCTGAAAATCTATGCTGCAAATAATGTTGAGTATGTTAATATATCAAATATGAATTGCATATAACCTTAATTATATGCAAGTGACAGTGTGAATAGTATCCTTTACATTTCCGTTCATTTTAATTGTTTACTTTATTAAGTCTATACAAAAGAAGCTTTTGTTCTCTCTTATTGTTGCCTTTGGTTTTTATTAACCTTAGGCTTGTGTTAAATATCTGAATGTCCACATTTGTCTTAATTTACCAATAAACTAATCTGTGTGTCTAACTGCTGATACAAAATTACCGGTACACTTTCACATTCAATATATGGAAAGAATGAAAAAAAAAAACATGTTTCAAATGTAAACGAAATGGACCTATATGAACTTATAAAGACACATCCTTTCAACACTTTTAATCAAATCTTCGATTATGAAGATAAATTATTGTAAAAAAAATGATGGATAAGAATCCATTTGACATATAGGCCAACCGGGTGACATGTTCTGGTAATCTGGTCAATGGTCATGCTACAAAGTTTGAATTTAAACTCTTAATCATATCTTCCTATATATCACTGTTAAAAAGATAATTGATAAGTATCCATTTAACATAAAACCAAAACAATAAACATTGATGGCAAAACCAATTTGCATCATGAAAATATGTTGTTCATATGTTTGTTGCTGATAAACCACTGGAAGATAGCATGTGACGGACCAAGACTACGGGTTGGCCGACCCTATGAAATTTGACACCCACCGCTGTTGGTATCAACATCAACAAAAATGTGGCAAGCATTTCATCAGGCACTTGGCGTACATGCTTGCTCATACCAATAAAAAAATAGAGACCAAGCAGAGACACGTAGTCACCCTAAGACTAACAAAAGGCGAAAACCCAGCACGAACAATGCTGTACATTTCCTAGAACAATTGAAATGCAACATAACAAAATATTAAGATGAACAGACCGCTAAACTACATAAAACCTACAATATAGTGTACAACAGTAAATGAAAATAGTTAGACGAAATTGTTATATTATAATGTAAGGCCCCGGTCCCGGTGCCCTACTTTGGCATTGGACTTACTCATAAACACAGTTCTAAATATCAAAGTTAATAAAAACTTTTCGCGGAATAGATAAAATAAAACCATTCATTACATAATTCTTAAAATTTAAACCATATAAAACATGTCTTATTCAAACATCATAAAATTAACTCTTCAAATGCCAGCTTCTTTATTCTTTTGCCATGTGCCCCTCTTCAAGCCAGCTATCTCATCCTACTCACCTGCGTGCATACTAAAAGTCAGCTACGCAGAGTGGTTCTAGTTAATCAAGCAACATACAATATGTTCACATACTTGTATACATACCCGAAGGTATGTACACCTTACATACTTAACATGTTCACCTTACGTCATACGTACATTCATACGTTCTTTCTTTCATACTTTCTTTACTTTCATGATACATACATAACTATCGTTACATTCTAAAGAGTTACATTTTAAAGAGCCTTCCGCCCTATAACCTCACATATATTGTAAGGGTCTGTTCACTAACATCACAGATATTATAAGGGTCTGGTCCCCAACATCATAGATATTATTAAGGCCTGGTCCCTATCCTCACAGATATTATTAGGGTCTGCTCCCTATCCTCACAAATATTATTAGGGTCTGGTCCCTTTACTTCGTGCAACTATACCATACATTTCTTTATATTTATAAACTTTCATGCATACTCTCAATACTTTCTATAGCATTCATATATCATTCATACATCATACATAAGACAATCACATATCATACACTTACCACTTAAGGTAAGTGTATTAACTAATCACATCGAGTATGCACACAGCCCCAAAAACATGACAAGGAAATGGGGCTAGAAATTCACCCGGATACGGTTACGTTCGGAGTTAAAGGCAATCCCTTTCCTTAGTTATACACCGCTAACTGTTAAACATGTAAATTTGTTAAGTAACCGTGTAACTAGTTAAGTTGGTATTTTCGTTAACTAACGTACTTGCTAAGTTAGGCTCGCTTGTTTAGTTAAAAGGATCTACCGAGGTTACCTTGATTAACAAATATATGTTTTACTTTTTATTTATTAAGTGTGCTCATCTTTATTATATTATATTATGTATATATATACACATATATAAAAATATATATATCTTTCATTCTTCGATGAACTTGTCCATAAAAATTTAATAGGACTTAACGAAGTTGATGAGGTTGGTTTATTATGTTGAACACACTTGAGTTAATAAGGGATAAGGCTAATTC
The DNA here is from genome assembly GCF_021521415.1 of Bidens hawaiensis. Lineage (NCBI taxonomy): Eukaryota > Viridiplantae > Streptophyta > Magnoliopsida > Asterales > Asteraceae > Bidens > Bidens hawaiensis. The sequence goes on along the minus strand of NW_027494678.1, from coordinate 48,166 downwards.
AGTCCATGGGCTTGGCTAGAGCAGGCCCATTAGAGTCTTGGCCCAACCATATTTGAACTGGGTCTTAGTCCAATCGAATGAACCCTTCTAATCGAATGGTCCTTTCTATTCGAATAAACCTTTCTGATCGAATCAAACCATGCCAAGTTGAGCTGAACCAGGTTCAATAGAATTTCCTTAAATCAAAACTAAATTGCCAGGGCCGGGACTCGAACCCGCCACCCTTCATTCACACAGCTACAGTTTTACCACTCCACCAATCCATCTGGATGTTTAAAGATCTATCCTTATTAATTATATACTCATTTGCCCAGCTTCCACTCCTTCCTTTTTCCTTTTCTTTCTCTTTTTCCTTCTTTTATTTTCTTTCTTTTTTCTTCTTTCTTTCTTTCTTGTTTCTTTTCTTACGTGAGCTTCTGCTCAACTTCTTATTTATTATTATTGTTGTTGTTGTTGTTATTTCTTGTTGTAACTTGTATTAGTATTGTTATTGTATTATTTATTTATTTTTACTATTATTTCATCTTTTAATCATTTTCGTTTCTACACTCATCCAAGATCTGGCTCATTTTATGATAAAGTTCAAGCCTTTATCGATTTTAAAGCCCGATTTACCTAGATCTAGAAATACTAAACGAGCCTAACTTAAACAAACAAGGTTTCCGTTATAAAACGTACCATAGATGAATCGGTTTCACGAACACAAACAAATCTCGACGTTTACCTTGCTCGTAGAGATGCTCGAAAACCAAGAAGCTTCGGTTCTTCCTCGGATTTGGATCCGAAAATGGAAGAGAGAATTTTTGTGTGTGTGTTTTGAGTGTCTGTTGGTAAAAATGGAAAGTGGCGAGGGTTTAAGGGGTTAAGGGGTATATATATACTCCTTATGTATGGACCTTAGGCTCATTAGTTCACTAGTCCATGATTTATTTTAAGCCCAACACTATTAAAGCCTATCATCCTTTATATTATTTTATTATCTATTTAACGACAATTAAATAAGAGTAAACAAATAACAATATTTCTTTATTTATTATTTAAGAAAGGTCGGATGTTACAAGTCTACCCTTCTTAAAAGAGGTTTCGTCCCCGAAACCTAACTATTATTTAAACAATTTTGGGTAAAACTTGCGCATTTCTTTTCAACTTCCCAAGTAGCATCTGATCCCTTACGATGCTTTCATATCACTTTCGCCAAGGGGATAACTTTACGAAGAAGCTGTTTTTCCTTGCGTTCGACCATCTCTACGGGTTGTTCAATGTAGTTCAATTGTTCATCTATCTCGATGTCTACTAATGGCACATGAGACGTGTCATTAGCTAAGAATTTTCTTAGGTGAGACACATGAAAAGTAGAGTGAATTCCTTCTAACTCCTAGGATAAATCTAGCTTGTAAGCCACTTCACCCACACGATCTACAATCTTAAACAGTACAATGTACCTTGGACTCAGTTTTCCTCTTTTCCTGAAATGAATAATTCCCTTCCAAGGCGAGACCTTGGGCATCACACTATCACCAATGTTAAACTCAATCGGTCGTCGCCGCTTATCGGCATATGACTTCTGTCTCGGTCTTGAGCAGCTTTCATTCTTGCCTTGATCTGATCAAACCTTGAAGAGGTTTCTTGCACAACTTCTAAACTTCCAATCTCTTTCTGACCAATCTCTCCCCAACATATAGGAGTTCTACAACGCCTACCATACAACATCTCAAATGGTGGCATACCAATACTCGAGTGGTAGTTGTTGTTATAAGAGAATTCTGCCAGATGCAAATGATCATCCCAACTCCCTCCAAAGTCTAAAACACAAGCACGTAGCATATCCTCAAGGGTTTGGATAGTCCTTTCAGACTGCCCATCCGTTTGAGGATGATACGCCGTACTGATGTTCAATCTTGTTCCCATGGCTTCATGAAACTTCTTCCAGAATCTTGAAGTAAAGCGAGTATCTCTACCAGACACAATAGATAACGGCACTCCATGCTTAGCCACAACCTCTTTTATTAACACGCTAACGTTTCTAACGAGATGGCCTCTCGTATAGGCATAAAGTGAGCACTTTTCGTTAAACGGACCACTACACCCAAATGGTATCATGTTGTTTAGCTGTATGAGGTAGCTTAGTTATGAAATCCATGGTGATATGTTCCCATTTCCATTATGGTATCTCTAGAGGCTGCATCTTCCCATAAAGTTTCTGGTGTTCTGCTTTGACTTGCAAGCAAGTTAAGCACTTACTAACATAATCAACTACATCGTTCTTCATATCCGGCCACCAGTTCTCTCTTCAAATCTTGATACATCTTGGTGGATCCCGGATGAATCGAGTATCTTGACTTATGAGCTTCATCTAGGATTCGACCTCTAAGATCTCCATGACGTGGAATCCACATACGGTTAAACCTAGTCTTTACACCATGAGTGTTATCCATCAACTTATCTTGATGTCCAAAGATTCTTTCCTTCTTCATTAGCCCCTCATCTATAAGCACCTCCGACTGCACCTTGATGATCTCTTCAAAGATCTCTGAGTTAATGATCAACTTATACGACTTCACGGTTGCAATGACTTCTTAATTCTTACGGCATAGCGCGTCAGCAACCACCTTAGCCTTACTAGGATAGTATTTGATATCACAGTCGTAGTCCTTGATCAACTCTAACCATCTCCCCTGTCTCATGTTCAACTATTTCTGCTTGAAGAAGTACTTTAAACTCTTATGATCTGTATAAATAGTACATTTAGTACCATACAGATAATGTCTCCATATCTTGAGATCATGCACTACTGCTGCTAGCTCTAGGTCATGCGTTGGGTAGGTATTCTCGTGAACCTTCAACTGTCTGGATGTATAAGCTATTACCTTTCCTCGTTGCATTAACACGCAACCTAATCCATGATGCGAAGCATCAGTAAAAACAACCAAATCCTCATCACCATCGAGTAGAGTAAGGATTGGAGCTTGTGTGACCTTTTTCTTTAATTCCTCTAAATCCTCCTCCTGGTACATACCCCAATTGAATACTATAGACTTTCGGGCGGTCAATGGTGCAGCTATCTTGGAGAAACCTTCGATGAATCTCCTACAATAGCCGGTCAACCCTAGGAAGCTACGTATATCAGTCGGGCTTTGCGAAGTCTTCCAATTCATTATCGCCTCAATATTAGCCGAGTCCACAGTAATCCCTTCAGGATTAATTACGTGACCTAGAAATTGCACCACACACAACCATAATGCGCACTTCGAAAACTTAGCATATAGTTTCTCTTTCTTCAAAATCTCCAATACTTCCCTTAGATGTTCAACGTGATCATAGTTGCTCTTCGAATAAATCAATATATCGTCAATGAACACGATAACTGATTTGTCTAACATCGGCTGACATACCCTGTTCATCATATCCATAAATGTCGCGGGAGCATATGTTAGACCGAACGACATCACGAGGAACTCGTAGTGACCATACCGCGTTCGAAATATTGTCTTAGGGATGTCTGCCTCTTTCACCTTCAGTTGATGATAACCTGATCTAAGGTCTATTCGTAAGAACCAACTCGAACCTTGTAGTTGATCAAACAAATCATCAATTTGTGGCAACGGGTATCTATTCTTCACCGTAAGTTTATTCAACTCGCGATAGTCTATGCACATTCTCATACTTCCATCCTTCTTCTTAACAAACAATACCGGTGTGCCCCACCGAGAAACAATTGGCCTTATAAAACCTTTGTCGATGAGTTCTTGCAGTTGGGACATCAATTCCTTCATCTCGGACGGCGCCAGGCGGTAATATGCTTTCGCGACGGGCTGTGCTCATAGTATTAAGTCTATCTGAAATTTTACCTCATGCTCCGGTGGCAACCCCGGAAGGTCCTTAGGGAACACTTATGGGTAGTCACGCACAACATGAAAATCTTTCACTTCTTTCGTCTCGGCCATAGCTTTGACAACATACGCCAGGAAGGCACCGCACCCTCTCTTTAACAATCCTTTGGCTTTTATCATCGAAATGACATTAAGCCCTGAACTTTCTTTATCACCATAAACCGTCACCGTACCACCATCCAAGGACTTTAACCTTAACAACCTACTTTTACACACTATCTGAGCCTCAAACTCAGACAGCCAATCCATTCCCAAAACCACATCAAACCCTCCTAAGGTCATAACATACAGGGTAACAGGGAACTCACATCCTTCTAACTCTATCTTACAATCCTTAACCATTCTCATTATTCTAACCAAGGTTTCACTAGCGGTTTCTACTATAAAAGTTTCAAGCACACGACAACATTTCATTTTTTCCAATTTACTGAATGCCGTAGCTACAGAACTTCTATTCGCACCTGAATCAAACAATACTAAAGCAGAAATACCGTTTACTATAAACGTACCTATGACAAAATCTGGGATCTGCTTGGTTTGCTCCTGAGTCAACTTGTAAGCTCTGGTCCTTGGCCTGGATTGATCAGCATCCTTCTTTCCACTTCCTCCAGCTTCACCATCAGTGCACTTCCTTTCCATATGACCTGTTTTACCACATTTTTAACACGCGGGCTTTGCAATGCACTCATTAGCATAAGGCCCTGCCTTCCCGAACTTATAACACACATTAGACCCAAGCCAACACTTCCTACCATGAGCTTTCCCACATATGTGACTAACATCTGAACTCCTACCCCACTTGCACTCCCCACCATGCCTTTACCACAAGTCTTGCACGACTTCTTTTCCCGCACTTTCTGTCTCTTATCCCTAGAGTTCCACAACTAAGTACCGGGTCGTTTATCAAGATTGACCAATTCCGTATCTTTTTTCTCTTCCACCACCACATCGTCCATAGCCAGGTCATCGTAAACCATCTCTGCGAGTTCAATAGTAGAGTCGAAAGTAGCAAGTTTACTAGCCCTGACTAAGGTGTGGACATTCTGTGGAAGTCCTCTGATGTAGCACTTGATCCTTTTCACCTCAGTGTTCACCATATCGGCACCAACCTAGACATGTGGTTGAATTCAGTAGTGTACTCGCGGTGTGTCATTTTACCCGCCCTCAGATTTAGAAACTTCATCTCAACCCTCTCAACCTCAGCATCAGCACAAAACCGCTTCATAACCAATTCCTTTAGATCATCGCATCTCATTGCCTTAATCTCTTCTCTAGTCGTTCTCTGTTTCACTGTCTCCCACCAGAACATAGCATCATCCCCAAACGACTGGGTGGCATAACCCACCGCTTGATCTGGACAGCACTCGTTAATTCAGATAACTTTGTCCATTTTGGTTATCCACTGGAGAGTAGCGATTGCGTCGCCCAAACCAGTCAGCTTAGGTGGATCACAACCTTTGAATGACTTATAGTTGCACCCACCTCGACCCTCTTCCCTTCACCAACTTTCACAGATCGAACTTCACTCGAGTCACTTTTCTCATTATCATCACCCTTCTTACCACTATCTTCTATCTTCTCAGCAGTCCTTGCATGGCTTTCAGCAGACCCACTAGGATGCAGATTCTTCACTGCAGCAGCTACAGCTTGAACGATGGCAGCTTGTAAAGCAGGATCAAGTTGATACCCTTCATTGTTACTCTGACCTCGCTCAGTTTCACCTCCTTCTAATCTTGTGTTGGAAACTGGTTCTCTAGAAGGTTCTCGGGCAATACGTGGCCTTCCACGACGTCACATACGACTTCCTATACCAACAACATATCTTGCTCCAACCATTCGTATTCTATAAGGAAACACAAACGTCATCACTCAATGAACTATTTAGTAGAAGGATAGTAAGGCTAACATGTAATAACAGTGGCCAACTGTGATTAGTTGATCACGTTACTTTCCGTGTCCTATAAATCTCCCTTTGTGAGCCCACTTGTGCTAGTTCTACTTTTAACAGTTAGACAATCAAACAGTTCATATCATCATATAATCCTATCTCTAGCAGTTAAGCTAAGTTTGTTACAAATTCTTACATTACTCGTGAAATTAATCATGTATTTTACCTTTACTTAGCTTGCTTAAGTGACATATGGATTTCTTGAACTGCCATCTTCTTTCTTTTCTTACTTAAGTCCCATTCTTTGTTCAAATTTAAACATGCAGGATGCTTATTTCTCTCGAACTTATGCTCTGATACCAACTTGTAAGGCCCCGGTCCCGGTGCCCTACTTTGGAATTGGATTTACTCATAAATACAGTAAGAGTTAATAAAACGTTTTCGAGGAAATCATAAAAGAAAACCATTCATGACATAAGTCTTAAATTTTAAACCATATAAAATATGTCTTAAGTTTAAACATTATAAAATTAAGTCTTTAGATGCCAGCTTCTTTATTCTTTTGCCATGTGCCCCTCTTCAAGCCAGCTGTCTCAACCTGCTCAGTTGCGTGCATACTAAAAGTCAGCTACGTTAAGTGAGTTCTAGTTAATCAAGTAACGTACAATACGTTCACATACTTGTATACATACCCGAAGGTATGTACACCTTACATACTTAACATGTTCACCTTACTTCATACGTTCATTCTTTCATACTTTCTTTATTTTCATGATACATACATAACTATCGTTACATTTTAAAGAGCATTCCACCTTATAACCTCACAGATATTGTAAGGGTCTGGTCTCTAACATCACATACATTATAAGGGTCTGGTTCCCAACATCACAGATATTATTAGGGTCTGGTCCCTATCCTCACATATATTATTAGGTTATGGTCCCTATCCTCACATATATTATTGGGGTCTGGTCCCTTTACTTCGTGCAACCATGACATACCTTTCTTTATATTTATAAACTTTAATACATACTATCAATACTTTCTATAACATTCATATATCATTCATACATCATACATAAGACAATCACATATCATACACTTACCACTTAAGGTAAATGTATTAACTAATCACATCGAGTATGCACACAGCCCCGAAAACATGACAAGGAAATGGGGCTAGAAATTCACCCGGATACGATTACGTTCGGAGTTAACGGCAATCCCTTTCCTTAGTTATACACGGCTAACTGTTAAACATGTATATTTGTTAAGTAACCGTGTAACTAGTTAACTTGGTGTTTTCGTTAACTAACGTACTTGCTAAGTTAGGCTCGCTTGTTTAGTTAAAAGGATCTACCGGGGTTACCTTGATTAACGAATGTATGTTTTACTTTTTATTTATTAAGTGTGCTTATCTTTATTATATTATATTATGTATGTATATATATATATCTTTTATTCTTACGAACTTGTCCATAAAAATTTTATATGACTTATCTAAGTTGATGAGGTTGGTTTATTATGTTGAACCCACTTGAGTTAATTAGGAAATAGGCGAATTCAGTCCATGGGCTTGGCTAGAGCATGCCCATTAGAGTCTTGGCCCAACCAGATTTGAGCTGGGTCTTAGTCTAATCGAATGAACCCTTCTAATCGAATGGTCCTTTCTATTCGAATGAACATTTCTGATCGAATCGAACCATGCCAAGTTGAGCTGAACCAAGTTCAATAGAAATTCCTTAAATCAAAAATAAATTGCAAGGCCCGGGACTCAAACCCGCCACCCTTCGCTCACAAGCAACAATTTTACCACTCCACCAATTCATCTGGATGTTTAAATACCTCTCCTTATTAATTATATACTCATTTGCCCAGCTTTCACTTCTTTCTTTTTCCTTTTCTTTCTCGTTTTCCTTCTTTTCTTTTCTTTCTTTTTTTTCTTTTTCTTTCTTTTCTTTTCTTACGTGAGCTGCTGCTCAACTTCTTATTTATTTTTATTACTATTATTATTATTATTATTACTATTATTTTTATTATCATTATTTTTTTCTTGTTGTAACTTGTATTAGTATTGTTATTATATTATTTATTTTATTTTTACTATTATTTCATCTTTTAATCTTTTTCGTTTCTACACTCATCCAAGATCTGGCTCGTTTTATGATAAATTTCAAGCCTTTATCGATTTTAAAGCCCAATTTAGCTAGATCTATGAATACTAAACGAGCCAAAATTAAACGAACAAACTTTCCGTTATAAAACATACCTTGGATGAATCGGTTTCATGAACACAAACAAATCTTGGCGTTTATCTTGCTCGTAGAGATGGTCGAACACCAAGAAGCTCCGGTTCTTCCTCAGATTTGTATTCGAAAATGGAAGAGGGAGTTTTTGTGTGTGTTTTGAGTGTGTGTTGGTAAAATGAAAAGCGGCTATGGTTTAAGGGGTATATATATACTCCTTAAGTATGGACCTTAGGCCCATTAGTTCACTAGTCCATGATTTATTTAAAGTCCAACACTATTAAAGCTTATCATCCTATATTATTTTATTATTTATTTAACGACAACTAAATAAGCGTAAATAAATAACAATATTTCTTTATTTATTATTTAAGAAACGTTGGATGTTACATATAAATTAGCCCAACATCCAAAATCTCAATTCACAACCCTACATCTTTATTTTCTGTTGTGCACTACTATTAAACAATAATTTTGCATAATCAATTCTGACTAATTTCGTCACAAAACCCTAGAAGTTGCATAATAGGATCTGCATCAAAATTTACCAACGAAGAACGAGCTAGGAACATGCAAACCAGCAATATGAATGAATTACAAAAGATAAATGGATTTGAAGATGAATTACCATAGAATGAAGAAAGAATATCAGAGAAGATCACGAGTGTTTGATCATTTGTTAGCTAAAGAAACAAAGACAGTGAAAGTGAAGTTTTTTTTTCTCTTGGTTAATAATACCCAATTTGATTAAGTCAAGGATTAAGAGGAAGAAATGAGCGCAAGAAGAAGAAGAAGTTAGGCGGGAGAATGATGGAGGAAGTTGGAAATAGAGTGCTTTGACATTGCTCTAAATATGGAGATTTACTGTAGCATTTTATTAAAATTTAGAGATAGAGTTTGGAGATAAAGAATGTATTCTAGCTATTTTTAAATGGTTTTTCTAAATGTTAGAAATGAATATGAGAATGAGGAACCCATTAGGAATGCTCTAAAGCCTATTTCTTCTATTAAACATCGGGTTCTTTATATTTGTTATTGGTACTAAATGACTTCTTACATAGGCGGCTTAAAAATAATAGACAGAGAGAGAAACAAAAATATAAAATTAAATTAATACAAAGCAAATAACCACTCCACTTCATATGGAAATGTGGATATTATATTTATGCATGATTTTCACTCATGTCTTAAGACATCCACATTTTTGTCCTTTGCCTTGTTAGTCGGTTATATGTTCTCGAATGAGATGCGTTTAGTTTATTTGGTTTTTATGGTTATTAAAAACTGTTTTTATATAAAAATGTCAAAGTTAACTTTTGAAACTTCTAATTATTTCCATGTCCATACTCATGGGTAAAAGTTAATTATATTACTTGGATTAATTTGTCCTTTAATAATTGAGTTGCACAAACAGATGGATTTTTTGTTGAACAATCACAATTGTAATCGGAAATCAAGAACCAAAAACGAACATCACCGACACTCGTAATTAAAATTAAAAATTAAAATTTTTGTTTGCTCAAAACGAACAAACTTTTCTTATTAATCTAAAATTAAAATATTGAATACTTGAATACAATAAACAAATTAACCTAAACCTTATTTATGACCAACAAACTTAGAGAACGCAGAAAAGAACTAAATTAGGAAACACAATTCTATTATTCGATTATATTAGGTTAAATAAAATAAAAACAGATAAAATGGCCCAAGGAACCAAGCCTTGATCTCCTCCGTCCACCATTTGAGATTGGACCGAACCACCCTACCGAGCAAAGTGTTGCTCGTTTAATATCCTTGTTGGCTATTTTACTTACTTATGGGGTGTGGTTCATGATACAGGTACTAGCTAGTATTATTTACCCAAGCTGCCACTAGAATAAGTACGCAACTGGTTCAATTCTTTGTTGATTCAGAGGACAAGTCAATAGTTTACACTCGGCAACATAATCATCAGAAAATACAATCAAACAACCAACCCTTGGGGATTACAATGACGATTCAGCCATCTGTTCACCTACCTATCCGTCTCTGGATTCTAAGGTGATATACATAAGCACTTACTTCTTCCTTGAGAACTAAATGAATGATAAGAATCTTTCTTGGGCATCAAAGACACTTAAACACCAATATTCTTTTAGCATTAGTAAAAGATCTAGTATGTCAGAGGTCTAATCTAAAGTTCATCATAGTTCAAAACCTTTCAGTGTAGAACAACTGTATGAATATTTAATTGGCTACGGTATATATGGTGTGGTTAGTCCAAGTTCGGTTAGCAAACATGCTAGAACCACTATTCTTAGAGTTATAACTCCCTGGTCGGACATGTAATGTACAAGGCTTTGATGAGCCAAGCACCACAAATGGTATTCATAAGCTAACAAAAGACGGTCACATTTTTGTGAATTTAGGAATCAAGCCAAGGCTTGGTACATTAATACTTTTGAAATGCTCTTAAAAGGGCTTGCGCGTGCACTTGTTGCAGTTATAGAATATCATGACAATATATTTGCAGAATGAGGAATGAAGGAAACAAAGATAAAACATATTAGAGTATATATGATTTTCCCATCCAAATGGTGATTTATTTGCTTTATTAGTGTTTCGTTTGGTAAATGGGATAAATGGTGTCAAGGAAAAGAGCATTAATTCAAAATCCATGATAAGATGCCAAGAAGCAGTGCAGGAAATTGAAATGTGTCTTTGTCATGACCAACAGAAGCGGCGTTGGATGTCTGGTGTTGCTATTATTAACAAATCATTGGTTATATTTGTTGATTAGAACGTTAGTGATTTTGTTCTCCTTTTCAAAATAAAGCTTTATTTATAGTTTAGAGACAAAATAGTTGATTTAGCGATCAAAGAGGAGACGATACAAGAAAGTTATCATCTAGTAGTTGTAGCAGTCAAACATAAATAAATACTCGATATCTATTTTGATGAAGAATGGTGGTTGAACTAAGTGGGTGAGATTAAAGAATGGTGATTATAAGTGGGTGAGATTAAAGAATGGTGAATGGTGGTTGAACTAAGTGGGTGAGATTAAAGAACGGTGATTGTAAGTTTGTAACATCTCATTGCTAGTTTGTCTTTTTTAGTTTATTTATTATAAGAAGTTAATAATATACTTGAAACTATTTTAATTTATTTATATTGGGTTATATTCAGTTTTTAAGAAACATTAAATAAATTATCTACTTAATATTTTATATTTGTTCGTTTATGTTCATTTGTTATAATTTGGATATTATTTTGTGAAAATTTTCATTTAAGTTAAACGTAAAAGAAAAAAAAATCGTTAATGTAACTAAATTCATATTGAGAAATTCAATTAGGGTTTAATGATGAAAAAGTTTTACAAATAAATGAAATGTTATAACTTGTTTAAAAGTTATATGGGTTTGGTAAGTTCATAACCCACTTGATTTTTTAAATATAAAATGTTTCTCAATTATATAATGATACCATTTAAAAAAAATTAATGATATTAATTTTTAGTATATCCAAACCCTATTATATAGAATTTACATATCAGATCTTTGGAGATTAGTTTTTAAGTTAATAAGATGTTATAACTCGTTTAAGAGTTATTTGGGTTTGGTGACCCATACCCATGATTCGGGTCAAACGCATGAGAGACCTCCATTTACAAATGAAGAAATCTTGGCTTGAGAGGAAGTGGGGAGCGACCAAAAAACTTTTAGAGGTTTCGTTTATATGTGTGTGTGTGTGTGTAAGTAAGATTATAAAAATTATTAAGAGAACTATAAAGCAAAAATATATTTTAAACAAAAAAAAACCTCGGATGGGGTGGTGCAGCAGTGGTAAAGCAAAGCCTTTAACCACCTAAGTTTGGGAGGAGTTTTGGTTTAAGACTACTTCAATGTTAAGTGCGTCCTTAGGCACCCTTAACTATCACGTTATTTGCCACATAATATATTTACATATATTTAAAAACCTCAATTTCATTTTCAACCCTACAAATATTTTACCCCCTATAATTTACCTCATCACCTACCCATTACACACAATATTGGTATAATTATTTTTTTACTTTGGCTTACCTTTTCATAAGGGCACATGCTCTTATGTAAGGATTTATCTCCTAAAGCCACATTTGAAAAGTTAGGAACACATGTAACTTATTAACTTAATGGATTTGATTTACATACAGGGGGTGGGGCACCAATATGGGTAGAGTGTATGGTTTCAAAACCACATGGCAACACCACTGTCATCCCATGTGGGTAGAGTACATGTGTTCATTTCATGGCAAATGTTTGCCACAAACTTGATTCAATGAAAAAGGTTGGATAATTAAAATTACTTAATAATTAATTTATTACATATGTGGGTAGGTGTCACCAGGAGTTTTATAGTTTGTGGGTACTTAAGGATTAAAATGAGATGACAATGTAAGATTGGATGGTTCAAGGGTAATACCCACGAGTGCTCGTTTCATTCTCACAACTCTCTGACCCTCAAAACTAATTACACTTATTTAAAAAAAGAGTGTCATTTTTTGTTTCCTTAATATATAAACTAATCCAAATATTTTTATAAAAACTTCTTTTAATAAATTCATAAATTAATAATTTATTTTTTAAAAAAAGCCCATTTTTCACTTGAATAAGCAAATCCTGAAATCTCAAACGACAACTATGAATGCAGAAATTTATCGTTGAAAAAAAAAAGGAAAGAAAAGACTTAAAACGTTTAAAGTGCAAATAAATAGGAGGACCCTAAACTTGACGAACAAGGAACTTAAGAAAAGTACAAAACAAAAGTCTTGTAGACTTATTTGTAAGATGCTGACCGCCGATCCTCCGGCGATAAATCCCACTCCACACGCCACCTCGTTAATCTCATCACAATCACAAATCATCAATTCCCATGGAACAATATATTGTCTCCGATGAAGTATCGGTCAACGGGGTCAAAGCAACACTGACTCTCTCCACCGACGGCATACTCCGGTGGTCTGATGGCCACCGGAGGCTGTCTGTTGAAAAAGAGGTTCTGGGGTTATCATGTTCCGGTCATATGATTATTATTAAGGCACTCGTTGGTGATGGAAGTATTGGATGTACTGGTGGTGGTAGTGGAAGGAGTTTGGTGAGGAAGAGCTTTGTGTTTGAATCTGTGTCGGAAGATTCGTTAAGGAATCTGTGTGACAAGATTCAAGGCTATATTGATTCCTTAGGTAATAATAATAATAATATGTTGTTCAGTTAATTGATTGTTTGATGTTATTTAATGGCGGTGCTGATATTAATTAAGGCGGATTTTTATTACCTTTAATTTCATTTTGTTATTCATACTCAAGTAGTTAATTAACTTTTAAGGTCCGATATTCGCTAAATTAGTTATTATAATTATTGGATCATGATGTCGTTTTTGAAGTTGAATAGGCAAAATGTTGACTGATTATTAGTTTTGACCATTGATATTAAGCATGATAGGCGTTATGAACAAATGGCTGAATTAACCGTAGGGCCATACCCAAGAAGCATTAAAATGTTTTTGAGCCGTAGGTGAGAAAATATTTGGGTCCTAAATGTATTAATTGGGTTTAAAAAATTAAAATTATTAAATTTGCTTGTTGGGTTATGAGCTTATGATTTGTGTTGTGCGAATTTTAATTATAAAAATGGGTTTAAATAAATTGGGTAATTGCGTTTATACATTAAGAATACATAATTTTTTCAAAAAAAATATGTAAAAATTTTAAAAGTTTTTCTGTTTTCTGTTAATTGGTTATTGATCAGCCAGAATGTCATGTAGCTGATTGTCCCAGTTAAGTCAGTTAATTTGGTTACTGTTTGGTTAACTCGGTTATTTTCTCACCCGTAACCGAATTAACTGATTAATAGGGATTCAGAATATCTTTTGCCGTAAGAAATTAGGTTACGGTTTGCTTAATCGGTTATTGCTTAACCAAACCATCGGTTAATTCGGCTGTTTTTTGTTGCAAAAGGTCGACCAAAGAAGCTGTTTATATTTGTTAATCCATTTGGGGGGAAGAAATCTGCTACCAAGCTTTTCACCAATGATGTAAAGCCGCTTCTTGAGGATGCTAATATTGAATTTACTGTACAAGGTTTGTGTTACTTTCATTTGTTAACCATGTGTTTACCAATCAATCTTATTAACCACAGCATAATTGTGTTTGTTCCCCTTGATCTTAACTTCAGAAACCAAATATCAACTTCACGCAAAAGAAGTTTCTCGTTCACTTGATCTTACAAAATACGACGGTATCATTTGTGTTAGCGGGGATGGCATATTGGTTGAGGTTGGTTTGAATCACACCTTTTGTTATATCAACTTCTAGTCACACAATATCTTTTTGCTCAAACTTAAAAAATAATTAAACCTTTTTTACCTGACCACCAATGTGATGCAAATTGTAGTAGGTTGTAAATGGATTACTTGGAAGAGAAGACTGGTCAACTGCCCTAAAAACGCCTCTCGGTGTCATACCTGCAGGTCTCTTCATTACTTTTTCATTAACATTTTCTTGCCAAATGTACAATTTAATAATTGCCATTCAGTTTGCTTTAAAATGTAACATGAATGTTATTGGGTTCATGGCAAAGGTACCGGAAATGGCATGATTAAATCTCTTTTAGATTCAGCTGGTGAGCCGTGCACACCAGCACATGCTACTCTTGCAGCAATCCGAGGTATTATTATTATTATTATTATTAATTATTAGTCAGTAATTCGTATCCACACGTTTGTTTTCATTTTTAGGGCATAAACGCTCTTTGGATGTAGCTACAATCTGGCAAGGAGAGACTGTATTTTTTAGTGTCTTGATGCTTGCATGGGGTACACTAAAAACTTGTTAAACTTTTTTATCATCGTCACACCATTTGGATAATAATAATAATGTGTTCGTCTTTTTAAGTTATGTGATGTGTTTTATTTCCTTATTGAATTTTGAAGGACTCATATCAGATATAGACATCGAGTCCGAGAAGTATCGATGGATGGGAAGTGCCCGAATAGAATTCTATGTAACTCCACACCTTTTCTTGTACTTGTAACACTATTAATTTGTATGTTGATAACAACAGCTAATTAATTTTTTTTTTCAAAAACATCAGGCTCTTAAACGAATTTTGCGACTGCGCAAATATAATGGTTGTATACGGTTTGTACCCGCGCCTGGATTTGAAGATGTAGGGGAGGCAATTGGTTCATGCTTCGAGACTATGGAACCAATTAAACCTAGGCAGCACGGGTACCAAGGTCCCAAGGTTGACTTCAAAAGTCTTAACTGGAGGGAGCTTAACGGTCCGTTTGTTTCCGTTTGGCTTCATAATGTTCCTTGGGGTGCTGAAAACACAATGGCAGCACCTGATGCCAAGGTTTGTTTATTGTAAACTTTTAACCCCATGATGTGGCATTATGCTAATTCTTGTTTACTTGTGTGGTTCGGTTTGCAGTTTGAAGACGGTTATTTGGATTTGATTGTGATGCGAGAATGTCCAAAGCTAGCATTGATATCCTTGATGTCTAAACTGGACAATGGAGGTCACGTGAAATCGCCATATGTTGTGTACATTAAAGTAAGTCCAAATTGTATGTTATTCGTGTTACGTAGCATGTTAAAAAGAAATAGCAAAAAAATAAACTGGTCAAACGGGTCATAGGTGGTTAAACGTGTATTAGTTGATTGCATATAATATTAGGCTTGTAAACAAACACGAATGGAGCACGTAAACGAGCGAACACAGATGTACGAAAATAACTTAGCTAAAACCAATTAAAAGTAAATTTGAACAACAATTTGTAATGGGTCTAATAAGTTTAAATAAACATAAATGTACAGACGAGACATGTGCTCATGTTCGTTCGGCGTTTAAATGAGCGAACATAAACAAACTTCATGTCACATTATGGTTGAAATAATAACTATAGTTGTAACTAACCTGATATGAATGGGTTTTATGTATGGGCAGGTGAAAGCGGTGATATTGGAGCCTGGTACGCGGACAGGCAGGTCAAGAAAGGAGGGGATAATAGACTCAGACGGGGAGGTTTTGGCGAGAGGAAAAGGGACGTATAAGTCGAACGTAAAGTCGTTGATGGTATATGATAAGTTGCAACTTGTTGTGGACCAAGGTCTAGCTACTCTTTTCACACCTGTTTAAAGTGTTATATTTTCGGAATGTAAATAACAGAAAATAAAATCAAGTGTTCACTTTTAACCCCAAAATGAATAATAAGATATATATATATATATATATATATACAAACTCAAAACTTGTGCATTTCGTTCTTCTTTTCTTAAAACTATTAACATTAGGAACTATCCGGGCTGTAATGGGTTAGTCTAATAACCAGCTTTGGCCTGTAACGGTTTTGCTGGTCAGTCTAACATGTTGATCTCTAAAGCGTAACATGTTTATAATAAGAAACAAATTTTAGGGATTTTAATAACACCACAAAGATTTGGCTATGTAACGTCAGCGACAAGGATGCCTGAGACTCGATAGAAAAAGGATATAGACTTAATTTAGGGGTAGGAACTAGGAAGGGGGCGTGTTTGATGACCGACTCTAGCCATGGCTTGTCGATATCTTGACCCATTTAAACAATTAAGTAGTTGTGGTCATGTGTGTCATAAATGGGTTACAGTGATTGAACTTGTCTAGACATGTTTTTAATTGTTTCATTAATGTGATACTTATAATCCGCATCGTTAACTCTAAACCCAAACTTGTTTAATTTTGTGTCAAATCATCTTGTGTGATATTTCTATATCGAACATGCTTTGATAATTGATAGTGAAATTAACTTCATAAGGGTATTGGTGGTGAGTGGAATTTTTTATTCTAAAAGTGAATCAAACTTTGTAAGAAACGTGTAAGTAATATATTGCTTCATGCCTTCATAATTAACAAATGCATATGTGAAAAGAAAAAAGAAAGTAAAAGGATCACTAAGTTTGATGGAATTCAATTAATAATGTAAAGCACAATATTACTTTAGGCGTGAAACATGGGCCGAACAGGTACTGTTAGATTTGGGCCCATATTCTTCATACGTTAACATCAATGGGCCAATGGTGTAACAGTGGAAAAGGAGTGCCTCTCCTTGACCAGTTGACCGTATGTTATTTTCCAAGTTCATTCATGTTGGCTCAAACTTCAAACCGAGTTAATCCAAGATTAGTTAGGTGGGTTGGTGGCCTAGTGATAGAGACATAGTCTCTTAAATACTCAAAGGTCCTGGGTTTGAGTCCCGGCAAGTAAAAGAAATTTGTTATTCAAAACAAGTTAGTATTTTAAATTTTATAAAGAAAATGAATGATTCGATGTCAATAAATCATTTTCATCAGGTGTATTATAGCTAATAAAATGACACGAAAATACAAGCCACAAGTGAACTATTTGTCTTTGTCTCAATTCAACTCACATTAATAACAAATTTTGACTCGATTCCATTTTTACAAACATTTCAATGTTTGAAGATGATGCTTTCATGTGCATAGTTATAGAGTTGTCAATTGGGTTGCTTTCTCTTATTTGATTGTTATTCATTTTGTAAAGACAATAATTTCAAACACTTTCCATAAATTTCTATGTTTTCGTTAATTGAGATAGTTTTTTGGTGCTATCATCATGAGGGGGTTCACGTGTTTTGTTTTGTTAACTTTGTAGCATCAAGGTAAGGAATTGGGTCATACGCAATGGGGTTGTGTGAGTTGTATGAGTATGATATTGACAATGCATAAAAGTTATACTCTTGGGGTACTATTAATTTGATTAGTGCGTAAAAAGATGGAAGATTATAGAATTGATGAATTAGGTTTAGGATTGATGTACTAGCGCAGAAGATTAAGAAATTAAATAAAAAATTGATCGACTGAACGATTGAAAAGATGATTGAATCATAGATTGGATCAAGAGCCATGGAAGCTCTGATAACATATAATCAGAGTGTGAAAATGAACGATTGAATTTTTAAGGTAAATGATATTCAAGAATATTAATGATATAGATAGAGTGATGTAGAAAAATTGCACTTCAAAAAATAGTTTTGTTACAAGAGTTGAGATACGCTTTTCAATGATGAATTTTGCAAAGGTTATTAAATAGTGATACACTTTTTAAGCATTTGTGCAATTGTAATAGAAACAGAAGCACTTACATGTGTTGTATATAATGTTGTTACTAGGTTTTTCTTTTTTTTTTTCAAAACATAAAAACACGTAGGAGACTAGTGTAGTCTCTGATTTGTTTTTATCATATGTTACAATAGTATCTCTTACTTTAGACCTTCTGTTTCATAGTAACATCTAGTATTTTTTTTTCTTTGAATGGTGGATGCTTGCTTTGCTTAAAAAAAAGAAAAAGAAGACTTATGTGAATATGATGTTGTCATGTACAAACTCTTGCTGGAATTAAAGGGGATTTTATAGAGTCGTAGTTAGACCTGCAATGTTATATGGAACAGACTATTGGGCCATCAAGAAGACACAGGCGCGCAAGATGGAGGTAGCAGAGATGAGGATGCTGAGGTGGATGTGCGGACACACTAGATTAGATAGGATTAGAAATGAGGTCTTTAGGGAAAGGTTAGAAATAGTTAGCATATAAGAGAAAATAAAGGAAGGGAGATTGAGATGGTTTGGGCATGTGAAGAGGAGACCGACAACAACGCCAGTTAAAGTAGTGGAAACCTTCATTGTGGAAGGAAAGAGGAGTAGAGGCAGGCCTAAATTGACTTGGGATGAGAGAATTAGGCATGACTTGACAGAGTTGCACCTCTCTGAGGACATGGTCCAGGATAGAGATTCGTGGAGACGTAGGATTAAGGTTAGCGACTTCTAGGGGAAGGTACCTACTTAGCTTAGCTTTGTATTTAGGGTCTAGTTGGCAAGCCTTGCTCCTTGTTGTTTATGTATATATTTTGTTTGATACTGCTTTTTGATTCTTATGCCCTATTCTTAGTAGGTTACAGATTTCTTGCTTTTTTGGTAGTTTGCTATCTATGTATTGTTAAGTGTCTTTGTTTGTAGGATGTATGTTTACTCTGATTACCTGTATGTAGCTTTATGAGCTGGGGGTCTCTCTGGAAACAATCTCTCTATTCTCACGGATAGAGGAAAGACTTGCCTAGATCCCACCCTCCCCTGACCCTACCGATAGCATGCTATGCGGTGGGATATACAGGGCTTGATTGATTGATGATTGGAAACTCTTGCCGGAGGAAAATAGCAAGTACAACAAACCGTTAAATAAAAGAGTAAGTACAACTTCTATTGTGTGTTGTCTCCTATAATTGTTGCACCGACTATGTTCATTTTCCTCACCCATCTTGCATCCCCTCATATTCACAGAAGTAAGTTTGTTTTTTCATATATTCTTTGTTGGGTTTTAACGGTGGTTCGGAAGAAAACGGTTAATAAAAAAAACTAACCTGTTTTAAGTCTAATGTATTCGTTTAAGTAAACATTAACCAAATTAATATTTATATGTAAACGAACCAAAAACACAGCGGATAAAAGCGAGTAAAAACGAACCCGAAAACCCAAAACTTGTAACCGGTTACAACTAATGCGAGTACGATCAATAAAACAAACAACCATAGATAACAGTTTAGTTTTATACCTCGGTTATCAAAACCGAGAAGAACACCGAGGGATAACGAATCGAGCTAGGAATTGACACAATCAAAGAACCGACTACTCCGGCGACTGCGGTGACAAGCGACGGCGGCGGCAGGTGAAATCTGAGATAGGCAGCAGCTCAACAACCACAAAACACAGCTGCAACAGCAGCTTAGAAGTTGCAGATGGGCCGGCGGAGATGGCGGCAAGCTGTGGGGGTCGTCCGGTGGCCTGAAATGGTTCGCCAGAAAAACGGGCTGCCGGAATTAGACGCCGCCGGCGGCTGGAGATGGAGTTGCTGGGTTTGGGTTGCGGCTAGGGTCAAGACACAACAACAAGAGCAACAACCAAGCAACACCACAATTGTGGCTGCCGGAGATGGCCGACGACCGGAAAAACGAGTTGCCGGAAATGCGATTCGCCGAAAAACGGCGCCGAATTTAAGGAGGTGATTAGGGTTTTAGGATGTAGGCTTACCTTTATAATAATAAGAATATATACTATATATAGAACAAAAACTAGGGTTTAACCAATTTAAACCCATTGGGCTTTAAGCCCAATTACCAAATCAAAGCCTATTCCATCATCCAAACACTCTAATTATTTGTATCGGCCCAGTTAACGATTAAGTGAGCTTATGGTTTGTTATTCTCGGTGTAACTCATACCGGGTCACAATCGGGTCGGTCCGCGTTGACTTGACCCGAACCGACCATAAAATCCAACAGTCTCCCACTTGGACGGTTTAGGATCAAGTACCACAAC
This sequence comes from Bidens hawaiensis, assembly GCF_021521415.1. NCBI lineage: Eukaryota > Viridiplantae > Streptophyta > Magnoliopsida > Asterales > Asteraceae > Bidens > Bidens hawaiensis. The sequence continues at coordinate 27,749 of NW_027494678.1, read as the reverse complement.
GCTGACAGCTAGAGGCGTTCTAGCTACACATAATTGTCCCCAACTAATTATGACATTTTTAAATCCATAACCAAAACATCTTGGAATACCTTATTGCAAGATAATGAATTTATAGTAATCGTTGTCATCTATCCTTTCTGTACAAGGAATCAATCGAACAATGAAACATGGATCAAATCAATCCCACATAGTGTTCAATTATTGTAGTTCTCTATATAGAGTCAAAGTGGTCCAATCAAACACACAGTAAGTTTAGGTGAGGCCTCACACTTTACCAGTTTGAATCAACGAGGGCGCCAATATGTCTAACTGTTACATTTTAATGTAAGAGTACAGAATCCCATCTTGACTACATACAACTCCCACTGAACTTCAGAATATTCCCAATCAATGCCTTTATGGCTGGCAGTTACGCAACAACGGTTAACATGATCAAAGAATATTCCTCGGTAAACGAAAGTTCCAATATGTATATCAGGTCTAAAGATACTAAATGAGCATACTATTATCAAAAAATCTTATGATCAAGATCCATGAAGATGATTTGATGTGATTTACATACAACGTCATTCATAATGAGGTCTGTAAGTTTGGAAGTTAACTCCTTGAGTCCAAATTTAGAATAGTCTTAATTCAGAATCGTTCCCACGAGTCTGACCGACTACGGATAATTTAGAATATAATATTCATGGATTAAACGTATTAAAAAGAACACAGTTGTATCATTCAACGTTTGCATTTAACCATTAAATCAAAAGTGAACTTAAGAGTACAACTGTTTAAATGTTCATACATCCAAATACTAAATCACTAGCAAGTCTAAGCCCGATAGCATCTCTATGATGATCATGTTTGTCTTGAGTCATCGGCTTAGTGAACGAGTCAGCTAGATTTTGATCTGTGTTTACTTTGCTTATTATGATATCACCTCATTTCAGTATTTCTCGAATAAGATGGAACTTCCTTAGAATATGCTTGGTTCTGTGATGAGACCTTGGCTCTTTGGCTTGAGCAATAGCACCTATGTTTTCACAGAACACCTTGATTGGTTTGCGAATACTCGGAACCACATCGAGATCGGTGATGAACTTCTTCATCCAAGAAGCCTCCTTAGCGGCATCTGATGCAACTATATATTCGGATTCGGTGGTAGAATCCGCAACTACACTCTGCTTGGAGCTCTTCCAATAAATGGCTCCTCCATTGAGAGTGAAAACGAAACCTGACTGTGAGCGAGAATCATCTCAGTCAGTCTGGAAGCTAGCATCAGTGTAACACCTTACAGTGAGCTCCTCTTCCACTCCCCCAAACACCGAGAACATATCTTTGGTCTTATTCAAGTACCTTAGAATGTTCTTTACAGCAGTCCAATGGGCAATGTCAGGGCTCTGTTGAAAAAGACTAGTCATGCTCAAAGCATACGAGACGTCAGGTCTAGTACACAACATAGCATACATGATAGAACCAACCGCAGAAGCATATGGAATTGCTTGCATATGCTTAGATTCAATGTCCGTTGCCGGAGATTGCGATTTGCTCAACACGGTTTCTTTAGTCATTTGAACAGCTCCTTTCTTGGAGTTTTCCATTGAGAAGCGTGCCATTACTTTGTCTTTGTAAGTACTTTGACTTAGCCCTAGAATCCGCTTAGATATATCTCTATAGATCTTTATTCCCAGAATATATGCGGCTTCTCCAAGATCTTTCATTGCAAAACAAGATTCCAACCAGTGCTTAACTTCCTTAAGCATAGGAATGTTGTTTCCAATGATCAGTATATCATCCACATACAAAATGAGGAATGATATAGTGCTCCCACTAGCCTTTCTATAAACACAAGGCTCATCTTCATTTTTGATAAAACCAAACTCTTTGATTTTCTTATCAAAGTGAAGATTCCAGCTTCGAGATGCTTGCTTAAGTCCATAAATGGACTTGTTCAATTTGCAAACCCTATTAGGATATTTTGGATCGACAAAACCTTCAGACTGAACCATATAGACATCTTCAGAAAGATGTCCATTAAGGAAAGCGGTTTTGACATCCGTTTGCATTTCTCATAGTCATAGTATGCAGCAATGGCAAGTAATATCCTTATTGACTTAGTCATAGCAATGGGCAAGAAATTTTCATCATAGTCAACACCTTGAGTTTGAGTAAAACCTTTCGCGACTAGCCGTGCTTTATAGGTTTGCACATTTCCATGCATGTCGGTTTTTCTCTTGAAAATCCATTTTCTCCCTGCTGTCCGACTATCGGGGGGGTAGCTCAACCAAGTTCCAAACTTGGTTATCATGCATAGACTGCATCTCGGCGTTCATGGAATCTCGCCATTTCTTGGATTCTGGATCCAAGATAGCAGATTTGTAGTTAGTAGGCTCGTCGCCAGACTCGGCTACTAATAAGACTTCAGGATCTAGAATTTGGTACGGGAGTCCTACTACTTCTGTGAACGCTCGTGTTCACTTCTGAAGTATCATCAATAACAACTTGTTGATCAGACGCTCCAACTCCTCAGCGGTTGTTTGTGGTTCTCGAATTTCTTCAAGATCGACAATGTTATCTCCAGTTCCTCGATCGAGAAATTCCTTCTCGAGGAAGTCGCATTTCCTCTTGATAGAAATCGTATTTGTATCAGGATGAAAGAAGTAATAACCGCTTTGGTTATAGTATTCGACGAAAACAACTTTTACGCCGCAGGGATCAATTTTGTCATCAGACTCACTTGTGACATAAGCATCACATCCCCATACTCTAAGAAAAGACAAATTGGGCTTTTGCCCATGCCATATCTCATATGGGGTTTTGTCTACAATCTTAGTTGGAGCTAGATTGACAATACGGGCGGCGGCCATAAGGGCGTAACTCCAAAAGGAGTGAGGCAAGTTGGTTCTACACATCATTGATCGAACCATGTTTAGCAAAGTTCGATTTCTCATCTCGCTTATGCCATTATGTTGGGGTGTGCCAGGTGGAGTGAGTTGTGAAACAATTCCACGCTCTTTTAGATGAGTGACGAACTCTGAGCTGAGATATTCTCCACCTCGATCTGATAGAAGTATCTTAATGGTTTTACCAAGTTGGTTTTCCACTTCGTTTTGAAACTCTTTGAACTTTTCAAAAGTTTCATGCTTGTGTTTCACAAGATACACATAAGCGTATCGACTATAATCGTCGATAAAAGAAACGAAGTATCTTTCATGGTTTCTAGACATGGTCTTGAAAGGCCCACACACATCAGTATGTATGAGTCCTAACAGATCTCTTGCTCGTTCACTTTTATGAGTGAAGGAGTCCTTAGCGAGTTTGCCAGCTAAGCAAGACTCACAATTGTCAAAAGAGTCTGGTCCTGTGGATTCAAGAATCCCTTCGGATTGGAATCTTTTAACTCTTGCCTTGCTTATGTGGCCAAGTCGGCAATGCCATTGAAAAGTATCATTGATGCCAGATCTGATACGTTTTGAAAGATGATATACGTTATTATTAGTTTGAACATTAATCTCATAAATACCATTTCGAGGTTTAGCCTTAAAATAAAATATATCATTCAAGTAAGCAGAAATAGCCATGCCATTAAAACATACTTAAATCCTTGTTCAAGCAACAACGAAACTGAAATGATGTTTCTGGTCAAACCAGGAGCATACAAACAATTCAAAGGAAAAACTAGGCCAGATGGACAAGTAAAATGAAATACTCCAGTTGCCAGAACTGGTACTCTCTTCCCATCTCCAACAATGAGTTCCATGCTGCCTTTATTCAGTTTCCTCCACTTCTCAGACTCCTGCAAGACATTAACGATGTGGAAACCACATCCGGCATCAAATACCCATGTGTTGCTAGAGACAGTGAAAAGTTATATAACGTATATGGAAATACCTCGAGAAGAGCCTTCACCATTGGCTCTCTTCATCTTAATCTCAGCAAGGTAATCGGGACAGTTTCGCATCCAGTGCCCCATCTTGTTGCATTTGTAGCACTGGCGCTCCTCAAATGGCGGCGGTGGTGGCTTTGCAACTTTCTTGTTAGTGTTGGTGGCAAACTTGGCAGCAACAGTAACCTTCTTCTTGCCTTTTCCCTTAAAACCCCGATTCTTTGGTTTTGGCTTCTTAACACCAGCAGATCGAATCATCAGAACTTGATTGGTCCTAAAAGGAATGTTCATCTCAGCCATTTTGAGCATGTTATGAAGCTCTGGCACTGTCTTCACCCAGACATTCATGTTGAAATTCATTACGAACTGGTCGTAAGAGCTGGGGAGAGAGTTGAGGATGAAATCAGCTGCCATCTCATCGGGTAGAGGACAATCAAGTTTCTTGAGCTGATCGATGTGCCCATTCATCTTAAGAACATGCGCACTGACGGGAGACCCTTCCTCCATCTTGCAACCAATCAGAACTTGATTGGTCCTAAAAGGAATGTTCATCTCAGCCATTTTGAGCATGTTGTGAAGCTCTGGCACTGTCTTCACCCAGACATTCATGTTGAAATTCATTACGAACTGGTCGTAAGAGCTGGGGAGAGAGTTGAGGATGAAATCAGCTGCCATCTCATCGGGTAGAGAACAATCAAGTTTCTTGAGCTGATCGATGTGCCCATTCATCTTAAGAACATGCGCACTGACGGGAGACCCTTCCTCCATCTTGCAACTAATGAGTTGTTTCATGGTGTCGAAACGTTCTTGACGGGCTTGTTTCTAGAACATGCCCTTATGTTGCTCAAGCATCTCATACGCACCAAAGTCTTCCAAGCCTTTAGCAAGCTTAGAAGTCATGGTGGCTAGCATAACGCAAGAGACATCAGCCGAGTCATCCTTATGCTTCTCAAGAACTTTTCGAGCAGCGGCTGTATTGTTTTCAGGCTCGGTTGGAACAGGTCCGTCGAGAACATACAGGCGATTTGCCATGGTGAAAACAAGTCTCAAGTTGTGGTGTCATTCGATGAAGTTGGTACCGTTCAGCTTATCCTTCTCAAGGATATACTTGAGGGCGTAGGGTGAGTTTTCGTTTGACGACATCAGATTAATTAAGCAAAAGTAAATTTAATTAGTATTTTCGACGTTGTAGTCCTATTATTAATGACCCAATAACATTAATAAAATAGGCGTATGAGAATCTGGCTTCCAGTTATTAAAGGCAGCTGTAGCACACAACATTAATAAGTGGTTAGGCAGACTAAAAACGATTGTCAATTGTGAATAGAGCACAACTCTCTGTTATGAGGCCTATTGAGACAACAATTGTCTGAATAGATACGTTTAGCCTCATCTTTTCCCACTTTAAGTCTCCAAACAGCTATAGCATGTAACAGAAGAGTAAAGTAATAGTTGTCCTAGTACAATGACGTGTGAAAGGGCCAGATGTGTCAACGAAACGCTTTCACCTTTATGGGATAGGCTAGAAAACAAGTGTGGTGTTGTAGCTCCAAACACTTGAAATTTCGCAGTATGCCTCAAGTGTGACTTGTAGTAGGATTGGCATAAACTATTGGTTTTAAATCAAGATTAATTTTATAATTACCAAATAGAGTAAAAGTCAAATTTTACGGTATTTATTATCGGGACAAATTGATGAACCATTTCATCTCTCAGGACACTTAGTCTTAAATAACCTATAAGTTTGTCGCGATACGGCTAACCAATTTTAAGTTAATAGAAAATCTATTAAGTTATTTGTTTTGGAAATAAAAACGCTTTTAATTTGCAAAACATAATTGATCAATTAAAATTGTTTATTTTAAATTTATTTGGTATTAGGTTGGTGATATTATAATCCTATTATGAACAAGCAAGCAACCACAATAGCAAATAATATGTAAATCCATAATGGCCAAAGGAAGTGATCGGTCTCACTAGAGTCAATTAGGGAGACCGATTGGGTCAAGGGGTTCACAACAGAAAACAACCAAAAGGATGGACTTCATGGTGCATCCCGTCATCTTGTCTGAACTCCCACTAACTCCAAGAAATCCTTGAGCTCATCCTCGGTTATCTTCGCGTCTTCTTTATTACAAATTTATAATACTAACAAAAATCCCTATTACAAATTTGAACCATCCATATGGCCAAAAGAAAACCGAAAATCAAGATAATAACCGTTTACAACTTTGAACCATCCATATGGCCAAATAACAAGCTCAACAACCAAACTAAACCAATCACACATAGGTCGGGGCCGGATTTACATATTCAAAATAAATAATATTCGGGTCGTTTTGACTTGGTCAAATAAAATAAACAAAACTTTGACCGAATCAGAAATTACTCGAAATTAAATCTAGATCAAGAAACTTTAAACGATTTAAAGTTTGTGAGGTAGATCCGGTTTAAACGAACCGGTATCGACTCGTACATTGTAACCGCGGCTCTGATACCACTGTTGGGTTTCAACGGTGGTTCGGAAGAAAACAGTTAATAAAAAAACTAACCCGTTGTAAGTCTAATGTATTCGTTTAAGTAAACATTAACCAAATTAATATTTATATGTAAACGAACCAAAATCGCAGCGGATAAAAGCGAGTAAAAACGAACCCGAAAACCCAAAACTAGTAACCGGTTACAACTAATACGAGTACGATCAATAAATCAGACAACCATAGATAATAGTTTAGTTTTATACCTCGGTTATCAAAACCGGGAAGAACACCGAGGGATAACGAATCGAGATAGGAATTGACACAATCAAAGAACCGGCTACTCCGGCGACGGCGGCGACTAGCGACGGCGGTGGGTGGAATCGGAAATGGGCAGCAGCTTAACAACCACAAAACACAGCTGGAACAGCAGCTTAGAAGGTGCAGATGGGCCGGCGGAGATGGCGGCAAGCTGTGGTGGTCGTCCGGTGGCCTAAAATGGTTCGCCGGAAAAACGGGCTGCTGAAGTTAGACGCCGGCGGTGGTTGGAGATGGAGTTGATGGGTTTGGGTTGCGGCTAGGGTCAAGACACAACAACACGAGCAACAACCAAGCAACACCACAATTGTGGCAACGAGTCGCCGGAAAACGGCGCCGAATTTAAGGAGGTGATTAGGGTTTTAGATTGTAGGCTTACCTTTATAATAATAAGAATGTATACTATATATAGAATAATAACTAGGGTTTAACCAATTTAAACCCATTGGGCTTTAAGCCCAATTACCAAATCAAAGCCTAATCGACCATCCAAACTTTCTAATTGATTATGTCGGCCCAGTTAATGATTAAGTGACCTTATGGTTCGTTATTCTCGGTGTAACTCATACCGGGTCACAATCGGGTCGGTCTACGTTGACTTGACCCAAACTGACCATAAAATCCAACATTCTTTAGGTGTGAGTGGCATATTTTCTCATTTCAAATATATATATATTTAACTAAATTACAAACAGAGTCCTTGTGATTTAACTAAAATTATGTTACTCTATCTTTTGGTTTAAAAGTTACAGACATTGTCCACAATCATTTTTATTAACTGTTTTCCGATCAAGTACCAGTACTGTCACACCATGACCAAAGACGGCGGAACATGTCAGGTTGCAACGGATTGCTCAAGAACACTATGACACTATTAAGTGACAATATTTAATCAACTCATTAACTTCATAAATCAATAAACAACACATCTTGGTCGTACAAAACAAATTGAATACAAGTAAACAAATATATATTGTTTCTTCGACTATTTACTTAGTGGTCTCAAAACAAGCGTTCCTCAAATCTTCGTTCAAGCAATTATCCAACCTGTAACATTGCATAAAATAAACTTTGTCAAAACGAATGTTGGTGAGAAATTTTCATAGATTTTGAGTATAATATGTAGAATGAAATCCACAAACTCGTATATGAAACAATAAATAATAGCAATAATTTAGATATGCAAATAGTAAATAGTTTGAAACACCTTTCTATATGGTAACAACCAAATATAATCGGATAATAGTTGCCCTATGCTACTAGCAATTAAGCTAAAGTAGTTAGGGAGCGTTTGATCATACTTAATAGTTTCATAGAGGTCAACCCGCCTAAAAAAATATACACGTTAGCAAGTAATCATATAGAGCATATAACACCAAATGGAACATTTATTTAAGTGAACATATACTATAGAGTTTTGTGGTTTGAGTTACAATGTATAAATCACTTTTGTTTGAATACGTATGCAATGTCACCCCCAAAACGTAAAGATGAAAACGGGGGATGAAAAGGTACTCACATGAAATATATAACTTGGAGGGTTGTTCGTGATAAACCAGGATAATAAGTTCAACGAGTGAGGTCTAGGTTAAAAGGGTTTCGTTTTAGAAGATGGTCTTGAAAGGCTTTAAAGTAAAATACAATGACAAGTTAAATAATTAATCAAAGTTTGAGGTTTAAACCGTAAATATTTAAGAACATGAAGTAACGGTTTTTGGAAAGTAAGTTTGCCTCGAAATCGGGTCTCGGTATTGTACTCATTAGTTTTACTTAACCTTTGTTAAGTAAACATGTGGGGATTGGTTTAATGCAATAGTGCACGGCCCCTTGTTAGATATACCAAAACGGGATTTTAACGAGTGTTCGATTAGTCGGTTCGGGTCTTGATAAATAGTCAAGTCTGAACCCGACATTCTAAAGTGATAAATATCATGAGATAAATTATTTAAAACAAAGACTTAACTAATTTTATAAGTTCTATTCAAGACGAAACTCTAAACATCATCGTTAAGCGAGTGTTCGGTTTTATTGGTCCAAACTTGTTATAAGATCAAGTTGGATCCGACATACCAGGTACTTTAAGAAAACATTTATAATTAGTTTGTAAAAGATCTCAAAGAAATTATGAGGTGCGGTTTGTTTGGTTTAGTTGGTCCAATACTTGATATATGACCAAGTTTGGGTCCAACAAATCCATACTAAAGTAACAAATACAAAAGTGTAAATAAAAGAACTTAAACACTTAAATCTTTTATACAACTTGTTTTAAAATAATTAAATAACGAGTTAAACGAGAGTTCGCTTGTGATACCCGGCAAAATAAAAAGTATTATTATATTCCATAAACGAGATTAAGACATGTTTAGGTTGGATTAAGTGAAGATTAATACCCATAAGTTAAATATAGTATTTTAAGCTAAGAATGAAGAGACCATATATATATATATATATATATATATATATATATATATATATATTGTAAAACACGTGAGAAGTTGGAGGGAATAAATAAAGTTTGGTGGTAAGTTAAGAAGAAACGAACGTTTTCGAATAAACGTGTGAATATTCAACCTGACATTAGAGAAAATGTATATGGTTGAATTCATCTGAATAATGTTGAGAACTGAAAAGCGATAACGCCGGCGAAAACGTGACTCAATTCTGAGATATAACGAAACGGGAAAATGCAAATTAGCATTTTCAAACACGGTCGTTAAAGCACATGTACCGATGAGCTTGTACAAGTGGATACTATCGCCGAATTTGAGATTTATTATTTGGATAAATTAAACTGAATAGACACCATACGTTTGGAAGAGTTCTTTTTGGGAAAAACAAATACACTAGTTTTATTAAGTTCGGAGTAACACGGAACCAACACCGGGTAACGATCGTCAATAAATTAATAGCGGAAATCATAAACTTAAGTTGAGATTGAATTTAATATTTTGACAAAATATATTTAAAAATATAACGTCACTTGAAGTAACAGGTTCGTTGGAGCGAGAGACCGAAACGCGATCGCATATTGCGTTTAAAATCGCACTATATAAGTGGGCCAACCCCCACTTTACATTCATTTTAGCATATATTTCTGCTTTTTAGAGAGAGAAAGTTAGAGAGAGGTTAAAGGATTCCGGCAAGGTGGTCGGCGGCCGGCGGTGGTCCGGTGGTGATGCATGGTGGTTGGTGATGGTCCGGCGCGGTGGTCCGGTGGCGGCCGAAACTCGTCTTTTACCCGGAACCATTTTTCGACGTCCCGAACGCGATGGTAAGCTCCGATAGTCCTAATTTTAAGCTTAAGTTCATTAAAAATGTGTTTTTATAATCTGGACAGATTGTATTAGTTTTGCACGTCTGCAAAGATCGGTCTATAACAGAAGATCTAAAGGTCTGATCATCTTGATTTTTGTACAGAGGGTTCATAACTCATAGTTAATCTTTTTGAATAGTGGAGATGAGGATTGAAGTTGCTTAAATTGGGTTTCTAAACCCATTTACGTGTTCAGTTCGCTGGGAGAATTTTGAAAACACAACTATAAAGAAATGTAGATTTCCAGAGATCTGACCACCTGATCGAACTGAAATATTTGGTGAACCTTCATAACATATAGTTCTTTGATTCCACCGAAGAAATCGATGATCGGATGTATGGATGGTAAGTTATAAGCTTCGTAAGATACTGGTCAGATTTTAGAACGAAAATAGTTATTTAAAACGAACCGTACGCGAGGAGGTATATCTTTTAGTGTTGAAAAAGATAGATAACAAGAGATTAATATAAATATCGTTATCGAAAATAACTTGGACAAAATATTATTAATAATTATTTAGAAAACCGCTAGATAATATCGAGTGATAAAAATGGTACAATTGAGACGTGAACGATTTCGTGTGTTTGTGTATATTTATCCACACGGTGTTTGGATGGAAATCGTTTATCCGAATAGTGACAACCATTAATGTTAAAAATAAATATACTTTTAGAAAATGTAAACTTTTATATAATGTATGAAAACAAAGTTTTTATATTAAGAATATTAATATAACACGTTTCGGTATAAATAATAATAACGATTATATTATGTTTTGTTAAAAAACAAAAGTGGTATATAACATATTTGTCCGAATTCAAACACATGTCTATTAATAAATGAATGTTATATTTTAAAAAATATATGCTTTTTATTAAATAACGCCCAAGTTTTGTTTCGAAAACATATATTAGTTTTACAACGATTATTTGAAACTATGTTGTTCCAATATATTTATAAGATATTTTAAAACGTTCGATTCAGTTACAATTTTTCCTAAATAATAAAAGTTTGTAATTTAGTTATTAGAATTATAATAAATAAGACACGTGAGGATAAATAAATTAAGTTAGGATAAGATTCCATTTGTATCTATGTTTATGTGTTAATATACTTGATATTAAACATAGGAATCCTGTTATCATTTGGATGAATGTTAATAAGATCTTGACGTTAATTGGCATATTATCACAATTGAATGTTATTTGAGCCGACGCAAAGGTGAGTTTTCTCGTAAATCCCCACTTCTAAATGTTTTAATGATTTATAAATGTTTTTTTGGGAAAAGTATGTAAAGAAGGGGCTATATATTTTACAAATTGTGTTAAATGAGATGAGTCATTATGAAAGGAAAAACCGTTAACCTAGAGAGAAAAGGCCTAAAATAATTGGTAGATCTATCGGGGCGACGCCCCCCACTCTTCCAGTCACTCTGGTTGAAAAGGTAGGAATATTTTGATATTGGTATGTATCATGTTTATCATAAATGATAGTTATACATGTGTTGTATTCTTTTCTCGTTTACAACTAACGTGTTTTGTTTAAGAAATATAGCTATGCTTGGAAAAGTAAAAAATTAAATTCCCATTGAAAAGAATGGTGAATAATGAATATTATAATTGATAAGAATGGTGAATAAATGGGTGTAAAGTCAAGAACTGTTACATGCCGGTTTTTAATTGAGAAGCTCGCCAACATTCGTGTTGACAAAATTATTTTAACATACTTTTCAGGTAAATGAAGAAAATGGATGCTTCGTGAAGGGATCGGGAAAATGGTGTTGTGCGTTTGAATGCATGATAGTTGGACTTGTAATTTAAAATAGAACCGTGCATGTCACGTGTAAAACTCTGATATTCAATAAAGTCCAACTTATGGTTCATTATTTTTTAATATGATTGGCTGAACAGCGTCTGTCACCACCCAAATTAACAAAATTAAGTCTTTTGTTTCTAAGTTAACGATTTTGGGGTGTGACATCGGTTTCGGTTCGGTCTTTGACTCGGAATGAAACCGAGGATGGTTGCCGCATACCCAATACCATGGAACTCATCAAGTAACTTTAGAAATTATAATACACAAATCTTACATGTAACATATTATTAAATCTTTTTAAATATATAAAGCATTTAAACGAGAGTTCGGTCTTGGTTCGGTCATTGACTCAGAATAAAACCGAGGATGGTTGCCACATACCCAATACCATAGAACTATAAAAATGATTTTTTAAGCTATAATATTCAAATCTTACATAAAACATGTTTATTTAACTATTTAAACAAAACATATAAACAAGAGTTCGGTTTCGGTTCGGTCTGAACTCGGGATAAAACCGAGGCTAGTGACCACATACCCAATACATGGAACTCATTTAACATGAATTAGAAACTAAACTACTTATACTTTAAACAAGACTAGTAAGCATTAGAGGAAATATAATATAATCAAGGACTGTAATGAGTCTTCCATGTAGCTTTGCCTTGTAGCGTATCACCTCAACTGACCATGGCCGGAGAAGGTGAAAGCCGAAGGAAAACAAGGGGTGCATATTATATATATGTTGTACAACAAGCTTCAATTACTATGCAACAAATTAAAATTAAAGAATGGTTCTTGTTTGACTTCAAAGAGTCAAACTAGTAAGAACCTTGAAGAGATGACGTTATGATATTTGTTTGAGAGGGAAAGAAAATGAATGAACAAGTTGAAATAAAGGAGATGAGCTTGTTTGTATAGATTAATAGTCAAAGTTTATTTCTATGTTTCATTTCAAGGCTTGCGTGTGTTTTGATTGGTTAAACAAGTCAAATAATGCAACAAAACAACATAAAAACCACTATCTTTATTAATATCAAAGAATCCGATTTATAAAACGGGTCGGGTTTATCGTACAAAAACGAATACAAGTTAAACCAAAAATGGCGAATGTCACAGTCTTCCCTACTTTATAAAATTTCGTCCCGAAATTAAAATAAACTTAAGGAAGAGAGGTAATTACTAACGAATGTCGTTTTTAGTAGAGCAATTGTAAGAAATATTTTAAGCAAAAAGAATAACGTCAGATCCTTGCATGACTCGAAGAAAACGTCACAATGAGAAACATAATAAAGACACTTATATATAGGATGTACCCGCGGCGCATCCACCATGCCTTTATCATCTTGCATTTATACCGTTAGTCTGCTATCATTATTGGGTCCGAGTTAAGGTAAACATATGCATGTAAACAAAAGAAAAGTTTGTATTATCCTTGAATTTTGAGTTTATTGTTCCTGGTTTAAGTCCCGAATAAAAGGAAAAGGTTATACTAACAGAATCCACAAAGAGCCCTTAAATAAAGTTTGCTTTAGAACATTCTCAACCCGTTTTTCATCCCCATCTCCATAATTACATTACAAAACAGTACATTTCTTTCACCTGTTCAATTAAATAATAATTTTTATACCTTTATTATTACAATTTTCTCTTTCCTCTACTCACAACCAATTCAACAAATATTAAAAAATAATTATGGACAAACAAAGTTTCCCCAAATTTATAAAAAAAATCACCAACTTATATCTCTCTACCCTATAATTTACACTCACAACAACTCAAAACCTCACCCTATAATTTACATACTTTCCTCATATTAATGTATGGGATGAGTTGGGACTGCTCTTAAACCTTAACAGGAAGATCAAACCCCATTTTTTTTAGAATAAATATTCCGCAAAAGCAACTTTTAAATTTTTTTAAAATAGAAAATAAACCAAATCATTCTACCGAAAAGATGGCAATGGCTGGTACCAATATACAAATCGGGAACAAATTACATAGTCAAACATTGACATGTATTCCAATCTAGATTTATACATTTAGCCCTATTTTTAATCCATAAGAAGCTCAACACCTTTATATCTCCAATCAATTTATCAATCTTCATCGTCCTGTTTTCGATAATTAACTTGTTTCGAACCTTTCGTAAACACCAAATGGCCACCATAACAATGGAGTAAACCAATTTTCTTTTTATGACCAACCTCTAGAGTCTGTTTTACCACCCTAAATATGTCGTAGACCTCTTTTATTAAAATAAATAGAATATTACACCAGCTACTAATTCTTTGCCACACCATGGTCATGGCGTAACAAGATGTCAAAATATGGTCCACCGAATCCCCCGTCGCCAAACAGTTGCTACACATATCTGGGCCAAAAAATATATATTTCTTTTTATCAAGTATCACTCATGGGGAGACGACTCTGGATGACCTACCAAACAACAATGTTCACTTGCAGCGGGACCCAACTATTCCGCTCTAAAATACTCGAAGGACAAGGCGGCTCAGCTCTACATAATAACTTTTTCATCAACGCAACCGAGAATGAACTAGAATTATCACCATCACACACCCATCCGTCTTCACCACCTTTAAACATGAAATAATTAAGCAAATCTAACAATTTCATTAGTTCAATTATAGCTTCTCCAAAAACGGGGGTGATTTTTCCAATTCCAGGTCATCGAGTAAACCTCGTCATTGACTACACAACGACCAGCCACTACACAAAACCTTCTTCTAAAGATTATATAGTAGGAGCCCGTTTTTTTAATGTCATGTTGGCCAAGCATCTAACCAAAACAAGACATTATGATCATTTCCTACCAGCCCTTTGATGGAATCAGTTAACAAGACTGGAGTGTTTACCAAAGATTTTTCAATATTTAAAATCTTATCCCAAGTATCATCTAAACGTTTGTTGTGGGAATGACCAACCAGATCTAGGCATGTAATGAATAGCCATTATAATTTATTACTTTTTTTCAAAGGCTATCATCTTCCACCTTAAAACGCCGCTACCATTTTGATAAAAAAAAATTACTAAATCAGAGTCTTTAAGAGGACATAGATCTAGGCCCCCCCATCTTCTTTAACCAAAGTTACTTTATTCAAAGCAACCCAACACATTTTCGGATTATCCTCATTACATCCCGATAAAAATTTTCTTCGTTTAGCCTCTAAGATCTCTGAAATCTTAATCAGGGCTTGGTACAACGAGAAATAATAACTAGGGAGACATTCTAGAACCACTTTGATCAACATTATGCAAGCACCCATTAAAAGTGTGTGAGCTTTCCACGTGGCAATGACGTGAATTGTTTAGTTAAAATTCACTGCCTATGTAGCAATGACGTGACGCCTACGTGACGCTTTAAATAACCAAACCATATCACATAATCTTACTGGTAATTTATATCTTTTGAGAAAAAATAAACTTGATCGTAGATAGGCATTTATTATTAGTTCTCGCATTTGAATTGTGTTTTGAGTGACAAAAAGAAATACACGTTTGTAGTTTTGTTGCAGCCTTGCTTCTATGATATCAGAATCATTACATATAAAATTCCAGAAAGATATAAATGGGTTGAGCTATACTTCCCATGTGCATGGGTATAACAACCTGGACACGCGTCCCTTTATGATAGGACGAATCAAATCCTGACCATGTGCACGGTTATAACAACCTAGCCAGGTGTCCTTCATTCATTGGCTGACGGGTCACGTATTGCCCAAGAAAGCATCTTGGTAAATCTTCTGGAAAGTAATTAGTTAATGACAGCTGTCTTGAGGCATTGCCTCCAGGTCATTTTGTGCGGATGGGTACTCCGTCTTGCGGATGACTTCTGAGGATGCCAGGATGCTTTCGCATACGTCATGTGGATGTTTCTTCCTTTGACGATTAAGCGGGTGATCCGTATGTCCCGCGGGTGAGTTGTGAGGAGCTCTTAGTTGACCCGCGGGTAGTACTTAAGGGCTTTTGGGTCTTTTTGGTACCCTACCTCTATAACTGCACATGGGACGTTTATATTTAATCTATTTTACATTTTACATATATAGACATTTAGATTCTATAAGAAGATAAATGCCTCCACATCGAAAAATCTTTTTCATCAGGTGTACTGAAGTTAACAAAAATGACTTGACATTTCAACAATACAACTATAAAAGGCCACAAACATACTACTTGTCTTTGCCTCAACTCAACACAATTAGTAACAATTTTGACTCAGTTCCTTCTTTTGGAAAACAATTTTGGCTCGATTCCTTCTTTTTTCCAAATATTTTAATGCTTGATCGAAGATGATGTTTTTATGTGCTAGTTATAGAGTTGTCAATTGGGTTGCTTTCTCTTATTTGATATTCATTTTGTAAAACACGACGATTATTTCAAACACCTTCATGATTTTGTATGTTTTTTATATGTTGACAGTTTTCATCATGACGGGGTACACGTGTCTTGTTTCGTTACATTTGTTGCATCAAAGTTTGAAAGTGGGTCATAAATGAGGTTGTGTGGGTAGTATGAATATAACATAGATAATATGGAAAAAACTGAACTTTTTAAGGATTAATGTAACACTAAAGTGTGCATATGACGTAATGGTAATTAATATGTTAAAACGGTGCCTCTCATAATTAGTGAGAAATCATGTCACATTATGAGCACGCGATTATATAAATTTAGACGTATGTGGAAGGGGTTGTTAGTTCGTTGTAAAAAAGTATTGACTTGACATGTACCATGAGACCGCGTGAAAAGATAAAGGCTATACTAATTTAAATGGTATCAAAGATCTTCTTCATCGAGTAACGCTGGAAACAAGAAAACATCTTTTTATTCTTTGTATGACGATTATTAAAGTTAACATTAGTTTACCATAAGAGTTGAAATACAATTTTCAATACTGAAGTTTGCAAAGTCAAATTTGTGTAATCAAACAAGTGATGAATCTTTAAACGTTTATATGGTGTAACCGTTATACATATCATCTCCAACCACGAAGACACCAAGTTTATTTTCGTAAATGGTCTCCGAATTAAGTAAAACTAATATTCATCATATTTAAAAGCTAAAAACCCTTTATTATTGTTATTATTATTATTATATATTTAACTATTTAAAAAGTTACAGCTTAATTAAACCATATTGTATATAACTGTTTGAATCTGCACTTCATTTGGATTTGATTATAACTAGCTCAATCTAAAGTGGTCCATTTTGTACAATCTTAGCTCGGTTTCCTTTCGTGATTGGTACCAATACTATAGGTACATCAACTTGGTACATCTTGATCACTATCAATCTCCATTGAGCAAAATTTATGTTCTTGGTCTCTATCATTCCGATTTTAATTTTTAATCAAAAGTGACCGGATGTTTTCTACTTCATTTTATTTGGTTACAGTTATTTATTTTTTAATTAAGAGTGTTTTTCTATCCAAATGCTTTGCGTGATAGTTAAGAAAAAGTCATGAATTTGTTAGTGGTAGTTAAGAAAAGGTCATGAATTTCTATCCAAATGCTATTAGCTATAACTAACAAGTTAAGTAACACTAAAAAATAGCAATGATTTTTAATATTTATAAACACACCATCCACTTTTACATAAAAAAGATTACACCAAAAACAAAACCCAAAAAAGAAATAAAAGAATTGATTCTATAGCTATCATATTCATCACCATCATCTAGGCATGTTCAAAACGGTTTGGGACTAGGAACCGGAACCGGTTCCTAATCGGTTCCTATATTCAAAACCCCCTTTTAAACCGTTATTTATTTTTTAATTAAGAGTGTTTTTCTATCCAAATGCTTTGCGTGATAGTTAAGAAAAAGTCATGAATTTGTTAGTGGTAGTTAAGAAAAAGTCATGAATTTCTATCCAAATGCTATTAGCTATAACTAACAAGTTAAGTAACACTAAAAAATAGCAATAATTTTTAATATTTACAAACACACCATCCACTTTTACATAAAAAAGATTACACCAAAAACAAAACCCAAAAAAGAAATAAAAGAATTGATTCTATAGCTATCATATTCATCACCATCATCTAGGCATGTTCAAAACGGTTTGGGACTAGGAACCGGAACCGGTTCCTAACCGGTTCCTATATTCAAAACCCCCTTTTAAACCGGTTCCAGGCTCGAACCGGTTAGGGAACCGAACCGGTTCTCCCACCCTCGGACCCCTAACCTATCTAACCGGTTCTTACCGGTTCCTAACCCGGTTCCTGTACCGTAACCGGTTCCAACCGGTTACAGTGTAAAAAAATTTTTTTTTTTTTCGTTTTTCGTTTGCGATTTGGATTCTAAACTACGATTCGTATTTGTATAACATGAAAAATAAAAAAAAACAATTAACATAAAAATAAACAATTAACTGATGAAGAAAAGACAACTACTGAAGATGTTTGCCACTGAAGACAACTACTGAAGGTTGTCACTGAAGACAACTACTGAAGGTTGCCACTGATGACAAGTTGACAACTACTGAAGGTTGCCACTGATGATAACTACTGAAGGTTGCCACTGATGACAACTACTGAAGGTTGCCACTGATCACAACCACTGAAGACTGCCACTGATGAGGAATACTCATCAGTGGGAAAGCTGCCACTGATGAGGAATACTCATCAGTGGGAACAGTCATCAGTTGAATCAGTGGGAAAGCTGCCACTGATGACAACTACTGAAGGTTGCCACTGATGAGGAACACTCATCAGTGGGAATATTCATCAGTTGCAGAGTTTGTTGTCACTGATGCAAAATATGAATCAGTGACACATCAGTTGCAGAGTTTCATCAGTTGGAACATCATCAGTTAAATATGTAACCATTGTACAATGTAAACTTGTTCATTGGATTTGCAATACGCATTTAGTTTTTTTTTTTTTCGTTTTCCGTTTGCGATTTGGATTCTAAACTACGATTCGTATTTGTATAGCATGAAAAATAAACAAAACAATTAACATAAAATTCATTTTATTTACTTTAAGAAGTTCAAAAAAAAAAGGTTACATGTTTTAAAATCTTCAAAAACAAACTAACAAAACATTAAACTTATAAATATAAAGTTGTGACATATTATTTCTAGAAAAGCCTTCTTGTTCGTCGTAATTATTGAGCAGCGACTTCTTCCTCGGAATTACTTGTAGAAATGTCTTCTTGTTCATCGTGCACTCGAACATCAAGTGGTGTTTCATCTTCGAGAGTGGTTACGTGTTGAATACGATCGATTGAGTCCAAATGATCCTTTAAGCAAATGCACATCTCCACCGACTCCGAATTTAGTCTTGTTCTTCTCACCGATATTACCCTGCCACTAAGAGAAAAAGCGGATTCCGAAGCTACCGTAGAAGCTTGGACGGTTAGTAAATCACGGGCCATGGTGGCAAGAATCGGAAACTCGGTTTCCTTTACCTTCCACCAAGCCAAAACATCAAAAGTGCCATATTCCTCTTCGGATAAACCGGTAGGGTAATCATTTGCACTATACCTTCCTAGTTCGCTTGAAGGGGTGTTACCCCTTTGTTTTTTAGCCGTTACGTTGCGAACGGTGTTCATAAGGCTAATCATGGGATCTCGTACTCTAGTAGCACTTGAACTTGATGAAGACCCCCCCCCCCCGGCATAGGCATGTGTATGTTTGACCCATATTTATTAAATAAAAGTCATACATAAATTTAAAATTCAAGTTAAAATCATTTTTTGCCTCTGTTGAAAAGTTTGGGTCAACTTCATGCATATCTAAGGCTGAAAAATTTCGTCTATCACACATTCAACCCCCGTAACATTTAACATTGGGTTTAAAGCGGCGGCGCAAGTAAAAACCGGTGGCAATTCAAGAAAGTATTTTTTTAATTTAAACTTCATTGGTAATATGATGTTTGAAAACATTGGACTTTTATTTTCAAATTCTTTAAGATTGTTAACGATTAAAAATAACTCCGAAAGAACCATGGGACTTGTCGGATAATACGTTCTCGATAGTTTCGTAGTTGATGTTTTAAAAACTTCAAGAAAAGTCGATAAGTCATTGATAATTTCTCATTTCTCATTTGAAAAGGGTATTGCCAAATCATTCTCGGCAAGACTAGAATGAAACATTTGTAAAGTTTCTCTTTGTTTCAAAGCACTTTTAAACATTATGCAAGTAGAATTCCATCAATGAGGTACATCCCAATTAGCTCCCAAAGCTTTTCTTCCCGTATCTTTACAAAATTTTCTATATTTCATTTGTCTTTTTTTACTTTTCTTAAAAACTTCATGTATCATTAGTCTAAAATCGTTTATAACCGATGTAACCTCATCCGAAGCAAGTCCGTCTTGCACGATTAAATTAATGATATGTGCAACACACCTTGAGTGAAAAACTACAACATTGCAAATCGGCGTATATTTTAATTTTAATTTATCAACCGCCGATGTATTATTCGACGCGTTATCAAATGCCATTGAAAATATTTTATTTTCTAGTTTATAAGTTTTTATAACATAATCTAAAATTTCAAACAAATTATCTCCCGTATGTGGATACTCAAAGAGTTCGAAAGCAATGGTGCGTTTCATTATTTCCCACGATGACGGGTCTACCCAATGAGCGGTGACACAAAGATAAGATTCGGGTAGACCATGTGGAGCCGACCAAACATCACTAGTTAAGTTTATTCCCGTATTTATATTTTCAAAATATGCAATTAGTACCTCTTTGGCCTTCTTCCACAATTTTAAACAATAACGTTTAAGAGTATGACGACTTACGTGAGTGTATTGTGGTTGAAGCGTATCTCGAATCATCGTGCACTCGAACATCAAGTGGTGTTTCATCTTCGAGAGTGGTTACGTGTTGAATATGATCGATTGAGTCCAAGTGATCCTTTAAGCAAATGCACGTCTCCACCGACTCCGAATTTAGTCTTGTTCTTCTCACCGATATTACCCTGCCACTAAGAGAAAAAGCGGATTCCGAAGCTACCGTAGAAGCTTGGACGGTTAGTAAATCACGGGCCATGGTGGCAAGAATCGGAAACTCGGTTTCCTTTACCTTCCACCAAGCCAAAACATCAAAAGTGTCATATTCCTCTTCGGATAAACCGGTAGAGTAATCATTTGCACTATACCTTCCTAGTTCGCTTGAAGGGGTGTTACCCCTTTGTTTTTTAGCCGTTACGTTGCGAACGGTGTTCATAAGGCTAATCATGGGATCTCGTACTCTAGTAACACTTGAACTTGATGAAGACCCCCCCCGGCATAGGCATGTGTATGTTTGACCCATATTTATTAAATAAAAGTCATACATAAATTTAAAATTCAAGTTAAAATCATTTTTTGCCTCTGTTGAAAAGTTTGGGTCAACTTCATGCATATCTAAGGCTGAAAAATTTCGTCTATCACACATTCAACCCCCGTAACATTTAACATTGGGTTTAAAGCGGCGGCGCAAGTAAAAACCGGTGGCAATTCAAGAAAGTATTTTTTTAATTTAAACTTCATTGGTAATATGATGTTTGAAAACATTGGACTTTTATTTTCAAATTCTTTAAGATTGTTAACGATTAAAAATAACTCCGAAAGAACCATGGGACTTGTCGGATAATACGTTCTCGATAGTTTCGTAGTTGATGTTTTAAAAACTTCAAGAAAAGTCGATAAGTCATTGATAATTTCCCATTTCTCATTTGACAACTACTGAAGACTGCCACTGATGAGGAATACTCATCAGTGGGAAAGCTGCCACTGATGAGGAATACTCATCAGTGGGAACAGTCATCAGTTGAATCAGTGGGAAAGCTGTCACTGATGACAACTACTGAAGGTTGCCACTGATGATGAACACTCATCAGTGGGAATATTCATCAGTTGCAGAGTTTGTTGTCACTGATGCAAAATATGAATCAGTGACACATCAGTTGCAGAGTTTCATCAGTTGGAACATCATCAGTTAAATATGTAACCATTGTACAATGTAAACTTGTTCATTGGATTTGCAATACGCATTTAGTTTTTTTTTTTCGTTTTTCGTTTGCGATTTGGATTCTAAATTACGATTCGTATTTGTATAGCATGAAAAATAAACAAAACAATTAACATAAAATTCATTTTATTTACTTTAAGAAGTTCAAAAAAAAGGTTACATGTTTTAAAATCTTCAAAAACAAACTAACAAAACATTAAACTTATAAATATAAAGTTGTGACATATTATTTCTAGAAAAGCCTTCTTGTTCGTCGTAATTATTGAGCAGCGACTTCTTCCTCGGAATTACTTGTAGAAATGTCTTCTTGTTCATCGTGCACTCGAACATCAAGTGGTGTTTCATCTTCGAGAGTGGTTACGTGTTGAATACGATCGATTGAGTCCAAGTGATCCTTTAAGCAAATGCACATCTCCACCGACTCCGAATTTAGTCTTGTTCTTCTCACCGATATTACCCTGCCACTAAGAGAAAAAGCGGATTCCGAAGCTACCGTAGAAGCTTGGACGGTTAGTAAATCACGGGCCATGGTGGCAAGAATCGGAAACTCGGTTTCCTTTACCTTCCACCAAGCCAAAACATCAAAAGTGCCATATTCCTCTTCGGATAAACCGGTAGAGTTATCATTTGCACTATACCTTCCTAGTTCGCTTGAAGGGGTGTTACCCCTTTGTTTTTTAGCCGTTACGTTGCGAACGGTGTTCATAAGGCTAATCATGGGATCTCATACTCTAGTAGCACTTGAACTTGATGAAGACCCCCCCCCCCCCCCGGCATAGGCATGTGTATGTTTGACCCATATTTATTAAATAAAAGTCATACATAAATTTAAAATTAAAGTTAAAATCATTTTTTGCCTCTGTTGAAAAGTTTGGGTCAACTTCATGCATATCTAAGGCTGAAAAATTTCGTCTATCACACATTCAACCCCCGTAACATTTAACATTGGGTTTAAAGCGGCGGCGCAAGTAAAAACCGGTGGCAATTCAAGAAAGTATTTTTTTAATTTAAACTTCATTGGTAATATGATGTTTGAAAACATTGGACTTTTATTTTCAAATTCTTTAAGTTTGTTAACGATTAAAAATAACTCCGAAAGAACCATGGGACTTGTCGGATAATACGTTCTCGATAGTTTCGTAGTTGATGTTTTAAAAACTTCAAGAAAAGTCGATAAGTCATTGATAATTTCCCATTTCTCATTTGAAAAGGGTATTGCCAAATCATTCTCGGCAAGACTAGAATGAAACATTTGTAAAGTTTCTCTTTGTTTCAAAGCACTTTTAAACATTATGCAAGTAGAATTCCATCAATGAGGTACATCCCAATTAGCTCCCAAAGCTTTTCTTCCCGTATCTTTACAAAATTTTCTATATTCCATTTGTCTTTTTTTACTTTTCTTAAAAACTTCATGTATCATTAGTCTAAAATCGTTTATAACCGATGTAACCTCATCCGAAGCAAGTCCGTCTTGCACGATTAAATTAATGATATGTGCAACACACCTTGAGTGAAAAAATACAACATTGCAAATCGGCGTATATTTTAATTTTAATTTATCAACCGCCGATGTATTATTCGACGCGTTATCAAATGCCATTGAAAATATTTTATTTTCTAGTTTATAAGTTTTTATAACATAATCTAAAATTTCAAACAAATTATCTCCCGTATGTGGATACTCAAAGAGTTCGAAAGCAATGGTGCGTTTCATTATTTCCCACGATGACGGGTCTACCCAATGAGCGGTGACACAAAGATAAGATTCGGGTAGACCATGTGGAGCCGACCAAACATCACTAGTTAAGTTTATTCCCGTATTTATATTTTCAAAATATGCAATTAGTACCTCTTTGGCCTTCTTCCACAATTTTAAACAATAACGTTTAAGAGTATGACGACTTACGTGAGTGTATTGTGGTTGAAGCGTATCTCGAATCATCGTGCACTCGAACATCAAGTGGTGTTTCATCTTCGAGAGTGGTTACGTGTTGAATACGATCGATTGAGTCCAAGTGATCCTTTAAGCAAATGCACATCTCCACCGACTCCGAATTTAGTCTTGCTCTTCTCACCGATATTACCCTGCCACTAAGAGAAAAAGCGGATTCCGAAGCTACCGTAGAAGCTTGGACGGTTAGTAAATCACGGGCCATGGTGGCAAGAATCGGAAACTCGGTTTCCTTTACCTTCCACCAAGCCAAAACATCAAAAGTGTCATATTCCTCTTCGGATAAACCGGTAGAGTAATCATTTGCACTATACCTTCCTAGTTCGCTTGAAGGGGTGTTACCCCTTTGTTTTTTAGCCGTTACGTTGCGAACGGTGTTCATAAGGCTAATCATGGGATCTCGTACTCTAGTAACACTTGAACTTGATGAAGACCCCCCCCGGCATAGGCATGTGTATGTTTGACCCATATTTATTAAATAAAAGTCATACATAAATTTAAAATTCAAGTTAAAATTATTTTTTGCCTCTGTTGAAAAGTTTGGGTCAACTTCATGCATATCTAAGGCTGAAAAATTTCGTCTATCACACATTCAACCCCCGTAACATTTAACATTGGGTTTAAAGCGGCGGCGCAAGTAAAAACCGGTGGCAATTCAAGAAAGTATTTTTTTAATTTAAACTTCATTGGTAATATGATGTTTGAAAACATTGGACTTTTATTTTCAAATTCTTTAAGATTGTTAACGATTAAAAATAACTCCGAAAGAACCATGGGACTTGTCGGATAATACGTTCTCGATAGTTTCGTAGTTGATGTTTTAAAAACTTCAAGAAAAGTCGATAAGTCATTGATAATTTCCCATTTCTCATTTGACAACTACTGAAGACTGCCACTGATGAGGAATACTCATCAGTGGGAAAGCTGCCACTGATGAGGAATACTCATCAGTGGGAACAGTCATCAGTTGAATCAGTGGGAAAGCTGTCACTGATGACAACTACTGAAGGTTGCCACTGATGATGAACACTCATCAGTGGGAATATTCATCAGTTGCAGAGTTTGTTGTCACTGATGCAAAATATGAATCAGTGACACATCAGTTGCAGAGTTTCATCAGTTGGAACATCATCAGTTAAATATGTAACCATTGTACAATGTAAACTTGTTCATTGGATTTGCAATACGCATTTAGTTTTTTTTTTTTCGTTTTTCGTTTGCGATTTGGATTCTAAATTACGATTCGTATTTGTATAGCATGAAAAATAAACAAAACAATTAACATAAAATTCATTTTATTTACTTTAAGAAGTTCAAAAAAAAGGTTACATGTTTTAAAATCTTCAAAAACAAACTAACAAAACATTAAACTTATAAATATAAAGTTGTGACATATTATTTCTAGAAAAGCCTTCTTGTTCGTCGTAATTATTGAGCAGCGACTTCTTCCTCGGAATTACTTGTAGAAATGTCTTCTTGTTCATCGTGCACTCGAACATCAAGTGGTGTTTCATCTTCGAGAGTGGTTACGTGTTGAATACGATCGATTGAGTCCAAGTGATCCTTTAAGCAAATGCACATCTCCACCGACTCCGAATTTAGTCTTGTTCTTCTCACCGATATTACCCTGCCACTAAGAGAAAAAGCGGATTCCGAAGCTACCGTAGAAGCTTGGACGGTTAGTAAATCACGGGCCATGGTGGCAAGAATCGGAAACTCGGTTTCCTTTACCTTCCACCAAGCCAAAACATCAAAAGTGCCATATTCCTCTTCGGATAAACCGGTAGAGTTATCATTTGCACTATACCTTCCTAGTTCGCTTGAAGGGGTGTTACCCCTTTGTTTTTTAGCCGTTACGTTGCGAACGGTGTTCATAAGGCTAATCATGGGATCTCATACTCTAGTAGCACTTGAACTTGATGAAGACCCCCCCCCCCCCGGCATAGGCATGTGTATGTTTGACCCATATTTATTAAATAAAAGTCATACATAAATTTAAAATTAAAGTTAAAATCATTTTTTGCCTCTGTTGAAAAGTTTGGGTCAACTTCATGCATATCTAAGGCTGAAAAATTTCGTCTATCACACATTCAACCCCCGTAACATTTAACATTGGGTTTAAAGCGGCGGCGCAAGTAAAAACCGGTGGCAATTCAAGAAAGTATTTTTTTAATTTAAACTTCATTGGTAATATGATGTTTGAAAACATTGGACTTTTATTTTCAAATTCTTTAAGTTTGTTAACGATTAAAAATAACTCCGAAAGAACCATGGGACTTGTCGGATAATACGTTCTCGATAGTTTCGTAGTTGATGTTTTAAAAACTTCAAGAAAAGTCGATAAGTCATTGATAATTTCCCATTTCTCATTTGAAAAGGGTATTGCCAAATCATTCTCGGCAAGACTAGAATGAAACATTTGTAAAGTTTCTCTTTGTTTCAAAGCACTTTTAAACATTATGCAAGTAGAATTCCATCAATGAGGTACATCCCAATTAGCTCCCAAAGCTTTTCTTCCCGTATCTTTACAAAATTTTCTATATTCCATTTGTCTTTTTTTACTTTTCTTAAAAACTTCATGTATCATTAGTCTAAAATCGTTTATAACCGATGTAACCTCATCCGAAGCAAGTCCGTCTTGCACGATTAAATTAATGATATGTGCAACACACCTTGAGTGAAAAAATACAACATTGCAAATCGGCGTATATTTTAATTTTAATTTATCAACCGCCGATGTATTATTCGACGCGTTATCAAATGCCATTGAAAATATTTTATTTTCTAGTTTATAAGTTTTTATAACATAATCTAAAATTTCAAACAAATTATCTCCCGTATGTGGATACTCAAAGAGTTCGAAAGCAATGGTGCGTTTCATTATTTCCCACGATGACGGGTCTACCCAATGAGCGGTGACACAAAGATAAGATTCGGGTAGACCATGTGGAGCCGACCAAACATCACTAGTTAAGTTTATTCCCGTATTTATATTTTCAAAATATGCAATTAGTACCTCTTTGGCCTTCTTCCACAATTTTAAACAATAACGTTTAAGAGTATGACGACTTACGTGAGTGTATTGTGGTTGAAGCGTATCTCGAATCATCGTGCACTCGAACATCAAGTGGTGTTTCATCTTCGAGAGTGGTTACGTGTTGAATACGATCGATTGAGTCCAAGTGATCCTTTAAGCAAATGCACATCTCCACCGACTCCGAATTTAGTCTTGCTCTTCTCACCGATATTACCCTGCCACTAAGAGAAAAAGCGGATTCCGAAGCTACCGTAGAAGCTTGGACGGTTAGTAAATCACGGGCCATGGTGGCAAGAATCGGAAACTCGGTTTCCTTTACCTTCCACCAAGCCAAAACATCAAAAGTGTCATATTCCTCTTCGGATAAACCGGTAGAGTAATCATTTGCACTATACCTTCCTAGTTCGCTTGAAGGGGTGTTACCCCTTTGTTTTTTAGCCGTTACGTTGCGAACGGTGTTCATAAGGCTAATCATGGGATCTCGTACTCTAGTAACACTTGAACTTGATGAAGACCCCCCCCGGCATAGGCATGTGTATGTTTGACCCATATTTATTAAATAAAAGTCATACATAAATTTAAAATTCAAGTTAAAATCATTTTTTGCCTCTGTTGAAAAGTTTGGGTCAACTTCATGCATATCTAAGGCTGAAAAATTTCGTCTATCACACATTCAACCCCCGTAACATTTAACATTGGGTTTAAAGCGGCGGCGCAAGTAAAAACCGGTGGCAATTCAAGAAAGTATTTTTTTAATTTAAACTTCATTGGTAATATGATGTTTGAAAACATTGGACTTTTATTTTCAAATTCTTTAAGATTGTTAACGATTAAAAATAACTCCGAAAGAACCATGGGACTTGTCGGATAATACGTTCTCGATAGTTTCGTAGTTGATGTTTTAAAAACTTCAAGAAAAGTCGATAAGTCATTGATAATTTCCCATTTCTCATTTGACAACTACTGAAGACTGCCAC